>NC_092239.1:47657706-47722706 GCF_036320965.1 Panulirus ornatus | reverse complement strand
CGCGTGTTGCCAAACTCAAACACACCCGAAATACATTTGGGTAGTCACTTGTTTACCAAATAACGTCCTAGCCACGTCTCTTCTTTGTATATCAACTGACCGTCATATTCCTTTCTTCTATCTCCCCTAATGATGTGGTTATTACACAAACGTGCACTTGGGAACTTAACGTGTTCCATTTCCCCGTGGACTCATAGGAGTATACGTGATTTTCAGCGATCAGGGCCTGAACATACAGGAGGGTGAGAGGTGTACAAGGAATAGAGTGAATTGGAACGATGTGGTATACCGGGTTGACGTGCTATCAATATACTAAAACAGGGCATGTGAAGCGTCTGGGGTAAACCATGGAAAGGTCTGTGGGGCTTGAATGTAGATAGGGAGCTATGGTTGTGGTGCATTACACATGATAGCGCCCATACACGCACATATACATATATGTATGTATATACATATATATACATATCAACATATACACACACACACACACACACACACACATACACACACACACTCACACACACACACACACATATACATATATATATATATATATATATATATATATATATATATATATATATATATATATATATATATATATATATATATATATATATATATTTTTTTTTATACTTTGTCGCTGTCTCCCGCGTTTGCGAGGCAGCGCAAGGAAACAGACGAGAGAATGGCCCAACCCCCCCCCCCCATACACATGTATATACATACGTCCACACACGCAAATATACATACCTACACAGCTTTCCATGGTTTACCCCAGACGCTTCACATGCCTTGATTCAATCCACTGACAGCACGTCAACCCCGGTATACCACATCGCTCCAATTCACTCTATTCCTTGCCCTCCTTTCACCCTCCTGCATGTTCAGGCCCCGATCACACAAAATCTTTTTCACTCCATCTTTCCACCTCCAATTTGGTCTCCCTCTTCTCCTTGCTCCCTCCACCTCCGACACATATATCCTCTTGGTCAATCTTTCCTCACTCATCTCTCCATGTGCCCAAACCATTTCAAAACACCCTCTTCTGCTCTCTCAACCACGCTCTTTTTATTTCCACACATCACTCTTACCCTTACGTTACTCACTCGATCAAACCACCTCACACCACACATTGTCCTCAAACATCTCATTTCCAGCACATCCATCCTCCTGCGCACAACTCTATCCATAGCCCACGCCTCGCAACCATACAACATTGTTGGAACCACTATTCCTTCAAACATACCCATTTTTGCTTTCCGAGATAATGTTCTCGACTTCCACACATTCTTCAAGGCGCCCAGAATTTTCGCCCCCTCCCCCACCCTATGATCCACTTCCGCTTCCATGGTTCCATCCGCTGCCAGATCCACTCCCAGATATCTAAAACACTTCACTTCCTCCAGTTTTTCTCCATTCAAACTCACCTCCCAATTGACTTGACCCTCAACCCTACTGTACCTAATAACCTTGCTCTTATTCACATTTACTCTTAACTTTCTTCTTCCACACACTTTACCAAACTCAGTCACCAGCTTCTGCAGTTTCTCACATGAATCAGCCACCAGCGCTGTATCATCAGCGAACAACAACTGACTCACTTCCCAAGCTCTCTCATCCCCAACAGACTTCATACTTGCCCCTCTTTCCAAAACTCTTGCATTTACCTCCCTAACAACCCCATCCATAAACAAATTAAACAACCATGGAGACATCACACACCCCTGCCGCAAACCTACATTCACTGAGAACCAATCACTTTCCTCTCTTCCTACACGTGCACATGCCTTACATCCTCGATAAAAACTTTTCACTGCTTCTAACAACTTTCCTCCCACACCATATATTCTTAATACCTTCCACATAGCATCTCTATCAACTCTATCATATGCCTTCTCCAGATCCATAAATGTTACATACAAATCCATTAGCTTTTCTAAGTATTTCTCACATACATTCTTCAAAGCAAACACCTGATCCACACATCCTCTACCACTTCTGAAACCACACTGCTCTTCCCCAATCTGATGCTCTGTACATGCCTTCACCCTCTCAATCAATACCCTCCCATATAATTTACCAGGAATACTCAACAAACTTATACCTCTGTAATTTGAGCATTCAATCTTATCCCCTTTGCCTTTGTACAATGGCACTATGCACGCATTCCGCCAATCCTCAGGCACCTCACCATGAGTCATACATACATTAAATAACCTTACCAACCAGTCAAGAATACAGTTGAGGGAATAATTGGTATACATGGGGTGTTCAGTGTTGTAAATGGAAATGGTGAAAAGCTTGTAGATTTATGTGCTGAAAAAGGACTGATGATTGGGAATACCTGGTTTAAAAAGCGAGATATACATAAGTATACTTATGTAAGTAGGAGAGATGGCCAGAGAGCGTTATTGGATTACGTGTTAATTGACAGGCGTGCGAAAGAGAGACTTTTGGATGTTAATGTGCTGAGAGGTGCAACTGGAGGGATGTCTGATCATTATCTTGTGGAGGCTAAGGTGAAGATTTGTATGGGTTTTCAAAAAAGAAGAGTGAATGTTGGGGTGAAGAGGGTGGTGAGATTAAGTAAGCTCGAGAAGGAGACCTGTGTGAGGAAGTACCAGGAGAGACTGAGTACAGAATGGAAAAAGGTGAGAACAATGGAAGCAAGGGGAGTGGGGGAGGAATGGGAAGTATTTAGGGAATCAGTGATGGATTGCGCAAAAGATGCTTGTGGCATGAGAAGAGTGGGAGGTGGGTTGATTAGAAAGGGTAGTGAGTGGTGGGATGAAGAAGTAAGAGTATTAGTGAAAGAGAAGAAAGAGGCATTTGGACGATTTTTGCAGGGAAAAAATGCAATTGAGTGGGAGATGTATAAAAGAAAGAGACAGGAGGTGAAGAGAAAGGTGCAAGAGGTGAAAAAAAGGGCAAATGAGAGTTGGGGTGAGAGAGTATCATTAAATTTTAGGGAGAATAAAAAGATGTTCTGGAAGGAGATAAATAAAGTGCGTAAGACAAGGGAGCAAATGGGAACTTCAGTGAAGGGCGCAAATGTGGAGGTGATAACAAGTAGTGGTGATGTGAGAAGGAGATGGAGTGAGTATTTTGAAGGTTTGTTGAATGTGTTTGATGATAGAGTGGTAGATATAGGGTGTTTTGGTCTAGGTGGTGTGCAAAGTGAGAGGGTTAGGGAAAATGATTTGGTAAACAGAGAAGAGGTAGTGAAAGCTTTGCGGAAGATGAAAGCCGGCAAGGCAGCAGGTTTGGATGGTATTGCAGTGGAATATATTAAAAAAGGGGGTGACTGTATTGTTGACTGGTTGGTAAGGTTATTTAATGTATGTATGACTCATGGTGAGGTGCCTGAGGATTGGCGGAATGCGTGCATAGTGCCATTGTACAAAGGCAAAGGGGATAAGAGTGAGTGCTCAAATTACAGAGGTATAAGTTTGTTGAGTATTCCTGGCAAATTATATGGGAGGGTATTGATTGAGAGGGTGAAGGCATGTACAGAGCATCAGATTGGGGAAGAGCAGGGTGGTTTCAGAAGTGGTAGAGGATGTGTGGATCAGGTGTTTGCTTTGAAGAATGTATGTGAGAAATACTTAGAAAAGCAAATGGATTTGTATGTAGCATTTATGGATCTGGAGAAGGCATATGATAGAGTTGATAGAGATGCTCTGTGGAAAGTATTAAGAATATATGGTGTGGGAGGAAAGTTGTTAGAAGCAGTGAAAAGTTTTTATCGAGGATGTAAGGCATGTGTACGTGTAGGAAGAGAGGAAAGTGATTGGTTCTCAGTGAATGTAGGTTTGCGGCAGGGGTATGTGATGTCTCCATGGTTGTTTAATTTGTTTATGGATGGGTTGTTAGGGAGGTGAATGCAAGAGTTTTGGAAAGAGGGTCAAGTATGAAGTCTGTTGGGGATGAGAGAGCTTGGGAAGTGAGTCAGTTGTTGTTCGCTGGTGATACAGCGCTGGTGGCTGATTCATGTGAGAAACTGCAGAAGCTGGTGACTGAGTTTGGTAAAGTGTGTGAAAGAAGAAAGTTAAGAGTAAATGTGAATAAGAGCAAGGTTATTAGGTACAGGAGGGTTGAGGTTCAATTCAATTGGGAGGTGAGTTTGAATGGAGAAAAACTGGAGGAAGTGAAGTGTGTTAGATATCTGGGAGTGGATCTGGCAGCGGATGGAACCATGGAAGCGGAAGTGGATCATAGGGTGGGGGAGGGGGCGAAAATTCTGGGAGCCTTGAAGAATGTGTGGAAGTCGAGAACATTATCTCGGAAAGCAAAAATAGGTATGTTTGAAGGAATAGTGGTTCCAACAATGTTGTATGGTTGCGAGGCGTGGACTATGGATGGAGTTGTGCGCAGGAGGATGGATGTGCTGGAAATGAGATGTTTGAGGACAATATGTGGTGTGAGGTGGTTTGATCGAGTAAGTAACGTAAGGGTAAGAGAGATGTGTGGATATAAAAAGAGCGTCGTTGAGAGAGCAGAAGAGGGTGTTTTGAAATGGTTTGGTCACATGGAGAGAATGAGTGAGGAAAGATTGACCAAGAGGATATATGTGTAGGAGGTGGAGGGAACGAGGAGAAGAGGGAGACCAAATTGGAGGTGGAAAGATGGAGTGAAAAAGAACATGCAGGAGGGTGAAAGGAGGGCAAAGAATAGAGAGAATTGGAGCGATGTGGTATACCGGGGTTGACGTGCTGTCAGTGGATTGAATCAAGGCATGTGAATGGGGGTGGGTTGGGCCATTTCTTTCCTCTGTTTCGTTGCGCTACCTCGCAAACGCGGGAGACAGCTACAAAAAAAAAAAATATATATATATATATATATATATATATATATATATATATATATATATATATATATATATATATATATATATATATATATATATATTTTTTTTTTTTTTATTTATTTATTTTATTTTGCTTTGTCGCTATCTCCCGCGTTTGCAAGGTAGCGCAAGGAAACAGACGAAAGAAATGGCCCAACCCACCCACATACACTTGCAAATACATACACGTCCACACACGCAAATATACATACCTATACATCTCAATATACACATACATATATACACACACAGACACATACATATATACCCATGCACACAATTCACACTGTCTGCCTTTATGCATTCCCATCGCCACCTCGCCAAACATGGAATACCATCCCCCTCCTCCCTCATGTGTGCGATGTAGGGCTAGAAAAAGACACCAAAGGCCCCATTCGGTCACACTCAGTCTCTAGCTGTCATGCAATAATGCCCGCAACCACAGCTACCTTTCCACATCCAGGCCCCACACAACTTTCCATGGTTTACCCCAGACGACTCACAAGCCCTGATTCAATCCACTGACAGCACGTCAACCTCGGTATACCACATCGATCCAATTTACTCTATTCCTTGCCCGCCTTTCACCCTCCTGCATGTTCAGGCCCCGATCACACAAAATCTTTTTCACTCCATCTTTCCACCTCCAATTTGGTCTCCCTCTTCTCCTCGTTCCCTCCGCCTCCGACACATATATCCTCTTGGTCAATCTTTCCTCAATCATTCTCTCCATGTGAGCAAACCATTTCAAAACACCCTCTTCTGCTCTATCAACCACGCTCTTTTTATTTCCACACATCTCTCTTACCCTTACGTTACTTACTCGATCAAACCACCTCACACCACACATTGTCCTCAAACATCTCATTTCCAGCACATCCATCCTCCTGCGCACAACTCTATCCATAGTCCACGCCTCGCAACCATACAACATTGTTGGAACCACTATTCCTTCAAACATACCCATTTTTGCTTTCCGAGATAATGTTCTCGACTTCCACACATTCTTCAAGGCTCCCAGAATTTTCGCCCCCTCCCCCACCCTATGATCCACTTCCGCTTCCATGGTTCCATCCGCTGCCAGATCCACTCCCAGATATCTAAAACACTTCACTTCCTCCAGTTTTTCTCCATTCAAACTCACCTCACAATTGAATTGACCCTCAACCCTACTGTACCGTATAACCTTGCTCTTATTCACATTTACTCTTAACTTTCTTCTTTCACACACTTTACCAAACTCAGTCACCAGCTTATGCAGTTTCTCAAATGAATCAGCCACCAGCGCTGTATCATCAGCGAACAACAACTGACTCACTTCCCAAGCTCTCTCATCCCCAACAGACTTCATACTCGCCCCTCTTTCCAAAACTCTTGCATTCACCTCCCTAACAACCCCATCCATAAACAAATTAAACAACCATGGAGACATCACACACCCCTGCCGCAAACCGACATTCACTGAGAACCAATCACTTTCCTCTCTTCCTACACGTACACATACCTTACATCCTCGATAAAAACTTTTCACTGCTTCTAACAACTTGCCTCCCACACCATATATTCTTAATACCTTCCACAGAGCATCTCTATCAACTCTATCATATGCCTTCTCCAGATCCATAAATGCTACATATAAATCCATTTGCTTTTCTAAGTATTTCTCACATACATTCTTCAAAGCAAACACCTGATCCCCATATCCTCTACCACATCTGAAACCACACTGCTCTTAACCAATCTGATGCTCTGTACATGCCTTCACCCTCTCAATCAATACCCTCCCATATAATTTGCCAGGAATACTCAACAAACTTATACCTCTGTAATTTGAGCACTCACTCTTATCCCCTTTGCCTTTGTACAATGGCACTATGCACGCATTCCGCCAATCCTCAGGCACCTCACCATGAGTCATACATACATACACCATGAGGCAAGTGTTTTGGGAGCAGATGAATGAGTGTGTTAGTGGTTTTGATGCACGAGACCGGGTTATAGTGTTGGGTGATTTGAATGCAAAGGTGAGTAATGTGGCAGTTGAGGGAATAATTGGTATACATGGGGTGTTCAGTGTTGTAAATGAAAATGGTGAAGAGCTTGTAGATTTATGTGCTGAAAAAGCACTGATGATTGGGAATACCTGGTTTAAAAAGCGAGATATACATAGGTATACTTATGTAAGTAGGAGAGATGGCCAGAGAGCGTTATTGGATTACGTGTTAATTGACAGGCGCGCGAAAGAGAGACTTTTGGATGTTAATGTGCTGAGAGGTGCAACTGGAGGGATGTCTGATCATTATCTTGTGGAGGCTAAGGTGAAAATTTGTATGGGTTTTCAGAAAAGAAGAGTGAATGTTGGGGTGAAGAGGGTGGTGAGAGTAAGTGAGCTTGGGAAGGAGACTTGTGTGAGGAAGTACCAGGAGAGACTGAGTACAGAATGGAAAAAGGTGAGAACAATGGAAGTAAGGATAGTGGGGGAGGAATGGGATGTATTTAGTGAATCAGTGATGGATTGCGCAAAAGATGCTTGTGGCATGAGAAGAGTGGGAGGTGGGTTGATTAGAAAGGGTAGTGAGTGGTGGGATGAAGAAGTAAGAGTATTAGTGAAAGAGAAGAGAGAGGCATTTGGACGATTTTTGCAGGGAAAAAATGAAATTGAGTGGGAGACGTATAAAAGAAAGAGAGAGGAGGTCAAGAGAAAGGAGCAAGATGTGAAAAAAAGGGCAAATGAGAGTTGTGTTGAGAGAGTATCATTAAATTTTAGTGAGAATAAAAAGATGTTTTGGAAGGAGGTAAATAAAGTGCGTAAGACAAGGGAGCAAATGGGAACTTCAGTGAAGGGCGCAAATGGTGAGGTGATAACAAGTAGTGGTGATGTGAGAAGGAGATGGAGTGAGTATTTTGAAGGTTTGTTGAATGTGTTTGATGATAGAGTGGCAGATATAGGGTGTTTTGGTCGAGGTGGTGTGCAAAGTGCGAGGGTTAGGGAAAATGAGTTGGTAAACAGAGAAGAGGTAGTAAAAGCTTTGCGGAAGATGAAAGCCGGCAAGGCAGCAGGTTTGGATGGTATTGCAGTGGAATATATCAAAAAAGTGGGTGACTGTATTGTTGACTGGTTGGTAAGGTTATTTAATATATATATATATATATATATAATATATATATATATATATATATATATATATATATATATATATATATATATATATATATATATATATATATATATATATATATATATATATATATATATATATATATATATATATATATATATATATATATATATATATATATATATATATATATATATATATATATATATATATATATATATATATATATATATATATATATAATAAATAATATATATATAATATAGTATATAATATATATATATATATATATATATATATATATATATAGATATATAATATATATATAATATAAAAAATAAATATATATATTAAAATTAATTATATATATGTGTATATATTATATATATTTTAAATTTTTTTAAAAACCTGGTCGCTGTCTCCCCGCGTTTGCGAGGGAAAAGGGAAGGAAACAAGAAAGGAAAAAAACCCAAACCCCCCCCCCCCCCCCCCATACACATGTATTTAAAATACGTACCCACAACACCCACAAAAATACAAACCTACAAAAGCTTTCCATGGTTTGCCTCCCGACGCTTCACCTGCTTGAAACCAAATCCCTGACAGACACACGGGCAACCCCGGATACCACAACGCTCCAAAATTCCCCCCTATATCTTTGCGCTCCTTTCATCCTCCTCCTCATTGTTCAAGCCCCGATCCCCCAAAAAAATCTTTTCACCCACTTTTCCCCCTACAATTTTGGTCTCCTCTTCTTTTTTCCCGTTCCTCTCCCCCCCCACACATAATATTTTTTTCTTGGTCAATCTTTCCTCACACTATTCTCTCCCAGTGCCCAAAACCATTCAAAACACCCTCTTTTTCTTGCATCTCTCAAACACCACGCTCTTTTTTATTTCCACAAAAATCTCTCTTACCCTTACGTTAAATCCACTTCGATCAAACCACCTCAAACCACCACACTGGTTTTCCCCAAACAACTCATTCCAGCACATCATCCCCCCTTCTGCGCAAAAAAACTCTATCCATAGTTTCCACACCTCCAACCATACAACATTGTTGGAACCCCCCTTTTTTCCTTCAAACATACCCCATTTTTGCTTTCCGATATAATGTTTTTCCGACTTCTCCGCACAATTTTTTTCAATGCCCCCCTATCCCCCCCCCCCACACCCCGTACCCCCCCCCGCCCCAAAGTCCATGGTTTTAACCCAGCCCCAAAAACCAAAGATAATAAACACCCCACCCTCCCCAATTTCCCAACCCACCCCCAAACCCCCACCCTTACACCCACCCCAAAACCCTAACCCTCTCCTAGCACATTACCCCTTACCCTTCCTTTCTTTTAAACCCCAACTTTAACCCCTTCTCCAGTTCTCAATACAACGGAACAGACCCCCCCCCAACAACCCATCCATAAACAAATTAAAACAACCATGGAGACATCACACAACCCTGCCGGAAACCATACATTCACTGAGAACCAATCACTTTCCTTTCCTCTCTTCCAACACGTACACATGCCTTACATCCCGATAAAAACTTTTCACTGCTTTCTAACAACTTTCCTCCCACACCCATATTATTATTAATACCTTCCACAGAGCATCTCTATCAACTCTAACATATGCCTTCTCCAGATCCAAAAAATGCTACATACAAATCCATTTGCTTTTCTAAGTATTTCTCACATACATTCTTCAAAGCAAACACCTGATCCACACATCCTCTACCACTTCTGAAACCACCCTGCTCTTCCCCAATCTGATGCTCTGTACATGCCTTCACCCTCTCAATCAATACCCTCCTATATAATTTACCAGGAATACTCAACAAACTTATACCTCTGTAATTTGAGCACTCACTCTTATCCCCTTTGCCTTTGTACAATAGCACTATGCAAGCATTCCGCCAATCCTCAGGCACCTCACCATGAGTCACACATACATTAAATAACCTTACCAACCAGTCAACAATACAGTCACCCCCTTTTTTAATAAATTCCACTGCAATACCATCCAAACCTGCTGCCTTGCCGTCTTTCATCTTCCACAAAGCTTTCACTACCTCTTCTCTGTTTACCAAATCATTTTCCCTAACCCTCTCACTTTGCACACCACCTCGACCAAAACACCCTATATCTGCCACTCTATCATCAAACACATTCAGCAAACCTTCAAAATACTCACTCCATCTCCTTCTCACATCACCACTACTTGTTATCACCTCCCCATTTGCGCCCTTCACTGAAGTTCCCATTTGCTCCCTTGTCTTACGCACTTTATTTACCTCCTTCCAGAACATCTTTTTATTCTCCCTAAAATTTAATGATACTCTCTCACCCCAACTCTCATTTGCCCTTTTTTTCACCTCTTGCACCTTTCTCTTGACCTCCTGTCTCTTTCTTTTATACATCTCCCACTCAATTGCATTTTTTCCCTGCAAAAATCGTCCAAATGCCTCTCTCTTCTCTTTCACTAATACTCTTACTTCTTCATCCCACCACTCACTACCCTTTCTAATCAACCCACCTCCCACTCTTCTCATGCCACAAGCATCTTTTGCGCAATCCATCACTGATTCCCTAAATACATCCCATTCCTCCCCCACTCCCCTTGCTTCTATTGTTCTCACCTTTTTCCATTCTGTACTCAGTCTCTCCTGGTACTTCCTCACACAGGTCTCCTTCTCAAGCTCACTTACTCTCACCACCCTCTTCACCCCAACATTCACTCTTCTTTTCTGAAAACCCATACAAATCTTCACCTTAGCCTCCACAAGATAATGATCAGACATCCCTCCAGTTGCACCTCTCAGCACATTAACATCCAAAAGTCTCTCTTTCGCACGCCTGTCAATTAACACGTAATCCAATAACGCTCTCTGGCCATCTCTCCTACTTACATAAGTATACTTATGTATATCTCGCTTTTTAAACCAGGTATTCCCAATCATCAGTCCTTTTTCAGCACATAAATCTACAAGCTCTTCACCATTTCCATTTACAACACTGAACACCCCATGTATACCAATTATTCCCTCAACTGCCACATTACTCACCTTTGCATTCAAATCACCCATCACTATAACCCGGTCTCGTGCATCAAAACCACTAACACACTCATTCAGCTGCTCCCAAAACACTTGCCTCTCTTGATCTTTCTTCTCATGCCCAGGTGCATATGCACCAATAATCACCCACCTCTCTCCATCAACTTTCAGTTTTACCCATATTAATCGAGAATTTACTTTCTTACACTCTATCACATACTCCCACAACTCCTGTTTCAGGAGTATTGCTACTCCTTCCCTTGCTCTTGTCCTCTCACTAACCCCTGACTTTACTCCCCAGACATTCCCAAACCACTCTTTCCCTTTACACTTGAGCTTCGTTTCACTCAGAGCCAAAACATCCAGGTTCCTTTCCTCAAACATACTACCTATCTCTCCTTTTTTCACATCTTGGTTACATCCACACACATTCAGGCACCCCACTCTGAGCCTTCGAGGAGGATGAGCCCTCCCCGCGTGACTCCTTCTTCTGTTTCCCATTTTAGAAAGTTAATACAAGGAGGGGAGGATTTCTGGCCCCCCGCTCCCGTCCCCTCTAGTCGCTTTCTACGACACGCGAGGAATACGTGGGAAGTATTCTTTCACCCCTATCCCCAGGGATAATATACATATATATATATACATATACACACACACACACGTACACACACACACGCATATATACACACACACACACATACATATATATACATATGAAAAATGTAAGAAACAATTTAGAAAACTGAATTGTTTCTTACACTTTCATTCATGAACTCCTTAAACATAAATTGCCTTATCTGATAATTTGCCCAGTAATAGGAAACTCGCATAATTTCTTGCACCCAGATTATCATAACATCCTCCATCTTGACATGACTACTTCAAGTGGGCAGAAACATAGAAAATATATGAGTGGCAAATGATGCACACTTACTCTTTGAATGCTAACAGAGAAATAACATGGAGAGTACTATGGCATGTGCAGGATATGCACACCATGGCACATGGCCAACTGGGCAAATGTTTTATTATGATGGCTCATATATATATATATATATATATATATATATATATATATATATATATATATATATATATATATATATATATATATATATATATATATATATATATATATATATATATATATATATATATATATATACATATATATATCAACATATACACATATACATACCCATGCATAGATATATACATATAAACACAATGCATATTCATATTCACTTGTCTTCATACATTCCTGGAGCTACCCCTCCCCACAATATCATTATCTCCTGCTTGAGCGAAAACAGACAAGAATGGCCACATTTGTTCACGCTTAATCCCTCGCTATTCTGTGTAATGCATCGAAACCACAGTTCCCTATTCACATCTTGGCCCCACAGACCTTTCTATACTTTACTCTAGACGTTTCACATGCCCTAGTTCAAACCACTGACAGCAAGTCGACCCCGGTAAAACATATCGTTCCAATTCACTCTATTACTTGCCTACCTTTCACCCTCCTGTATGTTTAAGATACGTTCACTCATAATCTTTTTCACTCTATCCTTTACTTATAGTTTGGTCTCCCTCTTCTCTTTGTTCCCTCCTCCTCTGATAAGTATATCCTCTTTGTCAATCTTTCTTCAGTGATTCTCTCCTAATGTCCAAATTTTTTGAACACACCCTCTTCTACTCTCTCAACCACACTTTTTTTATATTTTCACACAACTCTCTTACCCTTTCATTACTTAGTCGATCAAACCACCTCACACCATGTATTGTCTTCAAACATTTCATTAACAACACATCCATCATCCTACGTACAATCCTATCTATAACCCATAACTCGTAAATATACAATATTGTTGGAACCACTTTTGCTTTAAGCATACCCATTTTTGCTCTCCGAGATAACGTTCTCACCTTCCACACACTCTTCATCGCTCCCAGAACCTTCGCCTCATTCCCAGCCCCGTGACTCACTTCTGCTTCCATGGTTCCATTCTCTGCTAAGTCAACTTTTAGATACCTGGAAAACTTTACTTCCTCCAGTTTTTCTCCAATCAAACTTACATCCAACTTAAAGTGTCCCTCAACCATACTGAACCTAATAACCATGCCCTATTCACATTTACTCTCAACTTTCTTCTTTCACACATTTTTTTCCAAACTCAGCCACCAGCTTTTGCAATTTCCGACTCGAATCAGCCACTAGAGCTGTATCATCAGCGAACAACACCTAACTCATTTCCCAGGCCCTGTCATCCAAAACAGACTGCATTCAGGCCCCTCTTTCCAAAGCTCTTGCATTTACCTCCCTAACCACCCCATGCATAAACAAATTAAACAACCATGGAGACATCACTCATCCCTGCCGCAGGCCGACATTCACTGGGAACGAAACACTCTCCTCTGTTCCTGCTCGTGCACATGCCTTACAAACTTGGTAAAAACATTTCACTTCTAGCAACTTAACTCCAACACCACGTACTCTTAAGACCTTCTATAAAGTATCTCCATCAATCCAGTCATATGCCTTCTCTAGATCCATAAATGCTACATACAAATCCATCAGTTTTTCTAAGTATTTCTCACACACATTCTTCAAAGCAAACACCTGATCCACACATTCTTTACACTTCTAACACCACACTACTCTTCCCTAATCTCATACTCTATGCCAGCCTTCACCCTCTCAATCAATTCCCTCCCATATATCTATCAGGAATACTCAACAAAGTTATGCCTCTTTAGTTTGAGCACTCACCTTTATCCCCTTTGCTTTTTTTACAATCTCACTATGCATGCATTTCTTCCATCCTCAGGCACTTCACCATGATCCATACATACCTCGAATATCCTTGCCAACCAATCAATAACATAGTCACCCCCTTTCTTGATAAATTCTATTGCAATAGCATCCAAACCGACCGCCTTCCGAGATTTCATCTTCTCCAAGGCTTTAGATACCTCTTCTCTGTTAACCAAACCACTCAAACTGACTCTCTCACTTCGCACACCACACTGACCAAAACGCCCTTTTTCTACCCCTCTATGGTCAAGCACATTCAACCAACTTCAAAATACTCTCTCCAATTCCTTCACATTTCATCACTACCTGTTATTACTTCCCCACTTACCCCTTTCTCCGATGTTCCCTTTAGTTCCCTTTCTTACGCACATTATTTACCTCCTTGCAAAACAATACTTTATCACTCCCACCTAAAGTTTAATGACACTCTCTCAAACCAATTCTCATCTGCTCTCTTTTTCAACCCTTCCACCATTCTCTTGACCTGCAGCCGCTTTCTTTTATACACATCCTATTCATTTGGACTCCTTTTTTGCGAGTAACGTTCAAATGCCTCTCTTTTCTCTTTCATTTAACAACCTTACTTCTTCAACCCACTTAATCTGCTCACCTCCAGCCTTTACCATGCCACATGTATCTTTTGCACATGCCGTCAATGCTTCCCTAAATATGTCCCATTCCTCACCCACTCCATTCACGTCATTTGTTCTCGCCTTTTGCCATTTTACGCTCAATCTCTCCTGGTATTTTCTCACACAAGTCTCCTTTCCAGGATCATTTACTCTCACCATTATCTTCGCTGCATTCTCTCATCTGTTTTGAAAACCTCTGTAAATTTTCACCTTCGACTCCGCAAGGTTGTGATGAGACATCCCTCCAGCTGCCCCTCCTTACATATTAACTTCCAAAAGTCTCTTTTACTTGCCTACCAATTAAGACATAGTCAAATAATGCCCTTGACCATTTCTCCTACTCTTACAAGGTATTCCCAATTAACACAATTTTTTTCAGCAAACGAATCCACAAGCTCTTCACCATTTTCGCTCACAACACTGAATACCTCATGTACTTAAAGTACACCTCAACTGCCACATTGATCATTTTCACATGTAAATCACCTCTCACTAAAACCCAATCTCGTGCATTAAATCTGCTAACACGCTCGCTCAGCTGCTCCTAAATGACTTGCCCATCATGATCATTCTTCTGATGACCAGGTGCGTAAACAATAGTCATCCACATCTTTCCATCCATATCAAGTCTTACCTTCATTTCATTAATCTTGAATTTACTTCCTTACACTCCATCACATACTCACATAACTACTGCTTCAGAAACAACGCTATTCCTGCCTTAGCTCGTGTCCTCTCAACAAGCCTTAACATTACTCCCAAAAACTTTCCCAAAACACTTCCTTTTTACTCTTAACTTTAGTTTGACTCAAAGCCAGAACATCCAGGTTCCTTTCCTCATATATACTACGTATTTCTCTTTTCTTCTCATGTTGGTTACATCCATACACATTCATGCACCAATATCTGAGCCTGCGACGAGGAAAAACTCATCACTTGACTATTTTTTTCTTTTTCCTAATTAGGGAAATTGAAATACAAGAAAGGGAAGGTTTCAAACGAACCGGCTAAAGTCCCCTTTATTCGCCTTCTACGGCACGCGAGTAATAAATGGGAAGCATTGTATATATATATATATATATATATATATATATATATATATATACAATTATTATTATATTATCCCTGGGGATAGGGGATTAAGAATACTTCCCACGTATTCCCTGCGTGTCGTAGAAGGCGACTAAAAGGGGAGGGAGCGGGGGGCTGGAAATCCTCCCCTCTCGTTTTTTTTTTTTTTTTCTTTTTTCAAAAGAAGGAACAAAGAATTGGGCCAGGTGAGGGTATTCCCTTCTACGACACGCAGGGAATACGTGGGAAGTATTCTTAATCCCCTATCCCCAGGGATATATATATATATATATATATATATATATATATATATATATATATATATATATATATATATATATATATATATATATATATATATATATATATATATATATATACATATGTATAAAAAAGATATATATATATATATATATATATATATATATATATATATATATATATATATATATTATTTTGCTTTGTCGCTGTCTCCCGCGTTTGCGAGGTAGCACAAGGAAACAGACGAAAGAAATGGCCCAACCCACCCCCATACACATGTATATACATGTCCACACACGTAAATATACATACCTATACATCTCAATGTACACATATATATACACACACAGACACATACATATATACCCATGCACACAATTCACACTGTCTGCCTTTATTCATTCCCATCGCCACCTTGCCACACATGGAATACCATCCCCCTCCCCCCTCATGTGTGCGGGGTAGCGCTAGGAAAAGACAACAAATGCCACATTCGTTCACACTCAGTCTCTAGCTGTCATGCAATAATGCCCGAAACCACAGCTCCCTTTCCACATCCAGGCCCCACACATGTACATATTTAAAAGATTTCTTTTATTATACTTACCCCCCGTCTCCTGCGTTAGCAAGGTAGCGCAAGGAAACTGATGAGGAATGGCCCAACCCACCCATATACCCATGTATATACATAAATGCCCACACACGCACATATACATAAGTATACATTTCACCGTATACATACATATAAATACGCAGACATATATATACACATGAATATCTTCATACTTGCTTTTTTCATCCATTCTCGTCGCCACCCCACAACATAGGAAATAGCATCCTCCCTCCCCTCCATATACTTATTTTTTTTTTTTTTTTTGCTTTGTCGCTGTCTCCCGCGTTTGCGAGGTAGCGCAAGGAAACAGACGAAAGAAATGGCCCAACCCACCCCCATACACATATATATATATATATACATACATATATATATATATATATATATATATATATATATATATATATATATATATATATATATATATATATATATTTACATATACATATATATATATATATATATATATATATATATATATATATATATATATATATATATATATATATATATATATATATATATATATATATATATATATATATATATATATATATTTTTTTTTTTTTTTTTGCCTCTCTCTCCCGAGTTAACAAGGTAGCACAAGGAAACATACGAAAGAAAGGCTCAACCCACCCACATACACATGTATACACATACACGTCCACACACGCAAATATACATACCTATACATCTCAATGTACACATGTATATACGCACACAGACATATACATATATACACATGTACATAATTCATACTGCCATGCTCTTATTTATTCCCATCGCCACCTCGCCACATATGGAATAACAACGCCCTCCCTCCTCATGTGTGCGAGGTAGCGCTAGGAAAAGACAACAAAGGCCCCATTCGTTCAAACTCAGTCTCTAGTTGTCATGTAATAATGCACCGAAACCACAGCTCCCTTTCCACATCCAGGCCCCACAGAACTTTCCATGGTTTACCCCAGACGCTTCATAAGCCCTGATTCAATCCATTGACAGGAAATCGACCCCGGTATACCGCATCGTTCCAATTCACTTTATTACTTGCAGGCTTTTTAAACTCCTGCATGTTCAGGCCCCGATCACTCAAAATCTTTTTCACTCCTTCTTTCCACCTCCAATTTGGTCTCCCACTTCCCCTCGTTCAATCCACCTCTGACACATGTATCCCATTGGTCAATCTTTCCTCAATCATTCTCTTGATGTGACAAAACCATTTCAAAACACCCTCTCCTGCTCTTTCAACCACACTCTTTTTATTTTCACACATCTCTCTTACCCTTACATTACTTACTCGATCAAACCACCTTACACCACATATTGTCCTTAAACATCTCATTTCCAGCACATCCACCCTCCTGCGTACAACTCTATCCATAGCCCACGCCTCGCAACCATACAACATTGTTGGAACCACTATTCCTTCAAACGTACCCATTTTTGCTTTCCGAGATAATGTTCTCGACTTCCAAACATTCTTCAAGGCTCCAAGAATTTTCGCCCCCTCCCCCACCCTATGATTCAATTAAGCTTCCATGGTTCCATCCGCTGCCAGATCCACTCCCAGATATCTAAAACACTTTACTTCCTACAGTTTTTCTCCATTCAAACTTACCTCCCAATTGACTTGACCCTCAACCCTAATGTACCTAGTAACCTTTTTCTTATTCACATTTACTCTTAACTTTCTTCTTTCGCATACTTTACCAAACTCAGTCACCAGGTTCTGCAGTTTCTCACATGAACCAGCCACCAGCGCTGTATCATCAGCGAACAACAACTGACTCACTTCCCAAGCTCTCTCATCCACAGCAGACTTCATACTTGCCCCTCTTTCCAAAACTCTTGCATTCACCTCCCTAACAGCCCCATCAATAAACAAATTAAACAACCATGGAGACATCACATACCCCTGCCGCAAACCTACATTCACTGAGAACCAATCACTTTCCTCTCTTCCGACACGTACACATGCCTTACATCCTCGATAAAAACTTTTCACTGCTTCTAAAAGCTTGCCTCCCACACCATAAATTCCTTAATACCTTACACACAGCATCTCTATCAACTCTATCATATGCCTTCTCCAGATCCATAGATGCGACATACAAATTCATTTGCTTTTCTAAGTATTTCTCACGTACATTCTTCAAAGCAAACACCTGATCAACACATCCTCTACCACTTCTGAAACCACACTGTTCTTCCCCAATCTGATGCTCTGTACATGCTTTCACCCTCTCAATCAATACCCTCTCATATAATTTACCAGGAATAATCAACAAACTTATACCTCTGTAATTTGAGCACTCACTCTTATCCTCTTTGCCTTTGTACAATGGCACTATGCAATCCTCAGGCACCTCACCAGGAATCATACATACATTAAATAACCTTACCAACCAGTCAACAATACAGTCACCCACTTTCTTAATAAATTCCAATGCAATGCCATCCAAACCTGCTGCCTTGCCGGGCTTTCATCTTCCGCAAAGCTTTTACTACCTCTTCTCTGTTTACCAAATCATTTTCCCTTACCCTCTCACTTTGCACACCACCTCGACCAAAACACCCTATATCTGCCATTCTATCATCAAAAACATTCAACAAACCTTCAAAATACTCACTTCATCTCCTTCTCATATCACCACTACTTGTTATCACCTCCCCATTAGCCCTTTCACTGAAGTTCCCATTTGCTCCCTTGTCTTACGCACTTTATTTACCTCCTTCGAAAACATCTTTTTATTCTCCACAAAATATAATGATACTCTCCCACCCAGCTCTCATTTGCCCTCTTTTTCACCTCTTCCACCTATCTCTTGACCTCCTGCCTCTTTCTTTTATACATCTCCCACTCATTTGCATTTTTTCCTTGCAAAAATCGTCGAAATGCCTCTCTCTTCTCTTTCAATAATAATCTTACTTCTTCATCCTACAACACACCACCCTTTCTAATCAACCTAACTCCCAATCTTCTCATGCCAGAAGCATCTTTTCCACAAGCCATCACTGCTTCCCTAAATAGCTCCCATTCCTCCCCCACTCCCCTTACCTCCTCTGTTCTCACCTTTTTCCATTCTGTACTCAGTTTCTCCTGGTACTTCCTGACACAAGTCTCCTTCCCAAGCTCACTTACTCTCACCACTCTCCTCACCCCAACATTTTCTCTTCTTTTCTGAAAACTCTACAAATCCCAACTTCGCCTCTACAAGATAATGATCAGACATCCCTCCAGTTGCACCTCTCGGCAAATTAACATCCAAAAGTCTCTCTTTCGCGCGCCTATCAGTTAACACGTAATCCAATAACGCTCTCCGGCCATCTCTCCTACTTACATACGTATACTTATGTATATCTCGCTTTCAAAACCAGGTATTCCCAATCACCAGTCCTTTCTCAGCACATAAATCTACAAGCTCTTCACCATTTCCATTTACAACACTGAAAACCCCATGTATACCAATTATTCTCTCAACTGCCACATTACTCACCTTTGCATTCAAATCACCCTTCACTATAACCCGGTCTTGTGCATCAAAACCACTAACAGACTCATTCAGCTTCTCCCAAAACACTTGCCTCTCATGATCATTCATCTCATGCCCAGGTGCATATGCACCAATAATCACACATCTCTCTTCATCAACTTTCAGTTTTACCAATATCAATCTAGAATTTACTTTCTTACACTCTATCACATACTCCCACAACTCCTGTTTCACGAGTAGTGCTACTCCCTCTCTTGCTCTTGTCCTCTCACTAACCCCTGACTTTACTCACAAGATATTCCGAAACTACTATTCCCCTTTACCCTTGAACCTCGTTTCACTTACAGCCAAAATATACCGGTTCCTTTCCTGAAACATACTACCTATCTCTCCTTTTTTATCATCTTCATTGCATCCACACACATTTAGACACCCCAATCTGAGCTTTCGAGGAGGATGAGCACTCCCCGCGTTACTCCTTCTTCTGTTTCCCCTTTCAGAAAGTTAAAAGACAAGGAGTGGAGGGTTTCTGGCCCCCCGCTCCCGTACCCTTTAGTCGCCATCTACAACACGTCAGGAATGCGTGGGAAGCATTCTTTCTTCCCTATCCCCATATATATATATATATATATATATATATATATATATATATATATATATATATATATATATATATATATATATATATATATATATATATATATATATATATATATATGGTATTGCAGTGGAATTTATTAAAAAAGGGGGTGACTGTATTGTTGACTGGTTGGTAAGGTTATTTAATGTATATATGACTCACGGTGAGGTGCCTGAGGATTGGCGGAATGCATGCATAGTGCCATTGTACAAAGGCAAAGGGGATAAGAGTGAGTGCTCAAATTACAGAGGTATAAGTTTGTTGAGTATTCCTGGTAAATTATATGGGAGGGTATTGATTGAGAGGGTGAAGGCATGTACAGAGCATCAGATTGGGGAAGAGCAGTGTGGTTTCAGAAGTGGTAGAGGATGTGTGGATCAGGTGTTTGCTTTGAAGAATGTATGTGAGAAATACTTAGAAAAGCAAATGGATTTGTATGTAGCATTTATGGATCTGGAGAAGGCATATGATAGAGTTGATAGAGATGCTCTGTGGAAGTTATTAAGAACATATGGCGTGGGAGGCAAGTTGTTAAAAGCAGTGAAAAGTTTTTATCGAGGATGTAAGGCATGTGTACGTGTAGGAAGAGAGGAAAGTGATTGGTTCTCAGTGAATGTAGGTTTGCGGCAGGGGTGTGTGATGTCTCCATGGTTGTTTAATTTGTTTATGGATGGGGTTGTTAGGGAGGTGAATGCAAGAGTTTTGGAATGAGGGGCAAGTATGAAGTCTGTTGGGGATGAGAGAGCTTGGGAAGTGAGTCAGTTGTTGTTCGCTGATGATACAGCGCTGGTGGCTGATTCATGTGAGAAACTGCAGAAGCTGGTGACTGAGTTTGGTAAAGTGTGTGAAAGAAGAAAGTTAAGAGTAAATGTGAATAAGAGCAAGGTTATTAGGTACAGTAGGGTTGAGGGTCAAGTCAATTGTGAGGTGAGTTTGAATGGAGAAAAACTGGAGGAAGTGAAGTGTTTTAGATATCTGGGAGTGGATCTGGCAGCGGATGGAACCATGGAAGCGGAAGTGGATCATAGGGTGGGGGAGGGGGCGAAAATTCTGGGAGCCTTGAAGAATGTGTGGAAGTCGAGAACATTATCTCGGAAAGCAAAAATGGGTATGTTTGAAGGAATAGTGGTTCCAACAATGTTGTATGGTTGCGAGGCGTGGGCTATGGATAGAGTTGTGCGCAGGAGGATGGATGTGCTGGAAATGAGATGTTTGAGGACAATGTGTGGTGTGAGGTGGTTTGATCGAGTAAGTAACGTAAGGGTAAGAGAGATGTGTGGAAATAAAAAGAGCGTGGTTGAGAGAGCAGAAGAGGGTGTTTGAAATGGTTTGGGCACATGGAGAGAATGAGTGAGGAAAGATTGACCAAGAGGATATATGTGTTGGAGGTGGAGGGAACGAGGAGAAGAGGGAGACCAAATTGGAGGTGGAAAGATGGAGTGAATAAGATTTTGTGTGATCGGGGCCTGAACATGCAGTAGGGTGAAAGGAGGGCAAGGAATAGAGTGAATTGGAGCGATGTGGTATACCGGGGTTGACGTGCTGTCAGTGGATTGAATCAGGGCATGTAAAGCGTCTGGGGTAAACCATGGAAAGCTGTGTAGGTATGTATATTTGCGTGTGTGGATGTATGTATATACATGTGTATGGGGGTGGGTTGGGCCATTTATTTCGTCTGTTTCCATGTGCTACCTCGCAAACGCGGGAGACAGCGACAAAGCAAAAAAAAAAAAAAGAAATATTTTAACTATTCGCCGTTTCCCGCGTTAGCGAGGTAGCGTTAAGAACAGAGGACTGGGCCTTTGTGGAATATCCTCACCTGGCCACACTCTGTTCCTTCTTTTGGAAAATTAAAAAAAAAAAACGAGAGGGGAGGATTTCCAGCCCCCCGCTCCCTCCCCTTTTAGTCGCCTTCTACTGCACGCAGGGAATACGTGGGAAGTATTCTTTCTCCACTATCCACAGGGATAGATTTGTGAGCAGGTGGGTGGATGTGCTGGAAATGAAATGTTTGAGGACAATATGTGGTGTGAGGTGGTTTGATCGAGTAAGTAATGTAAGGGAAAAAAAAGGTGTGTGGAAATAAAAAGAGCGTGGTTAAGACAGCAGAAGAATGTTTTGAAATGGTTTGGGCACATGGAGAGAATGAGTAAGGACAGATTAACCAAGAGGATATATGTGTCGGAAGTGGAGGGAACGAGGAGAAGTGGGAGACCAAATTGGAGGTGGAGAGATGGAGTGAAATTGATTTTGAGTGATCGGTGCCTGAACATTCAGGAAGGTGAAAGTCTGGCAAGGAATACAGTGAATTGGATCGATGTGGTATACCGGGGTCGACGTCCTATCAATGGATTGAATCAGGGCATGTGAAGCGTCTGGGGTAAACTATGGAAAGTTCTGTGGGGCCTGGATGTGGAAAGGGAGCTGTGGTTTCGGGCATTATTGCATGACTTCTAGAGACTGAGTGTGAACGAATCGGGCCTTTGTGGAGGGGGGGGGGGATGTTATTGCATGTGTGACGAGGTGGCGATGGGAATTAATAAAGGCAGACAGTGTGAATTGTGTGCATGTGTATATATGTATCTGTCTGTGTGTGTATATATATATGTGTACATTGAGATGTATGGGTACGTATATTTCCGTGTGCGGACGTGTATGTATATACATGTGTATGGGGGTGGGTTAGGCCATTTCTTTCGTATGTTTCCTTGCGCTACCTCGCAAACGCGGGAGACAGCGACAAAGCAAAATAAAATGAAAAAAATAATGAATATTTATATACAATGGTTTGGGAATGTCTTTGGAGTAACGTCAGGGGTTAGTGAGAGGACAAGAGCAAGGGAAGGAGTAGCACTACTCCTGAAACAGGATTGCTGGCAGTATATGATAGAGTGTAAGAAAGTATACTCTAGATTGATATGGGTAAAACTGAAGTTGATGGACAGAGATGGATGATTATTGGCGCGTATGCACCTGGGCATGAGAAGAAAGATCATGAGAGGCTAGTGTTTTGGGAGCAACTGAATAAGTGTCTTAGTAGTTTTGATGCACGAGACCGGGTTATAGTGATGGGTGATTTGAATACAAAGGTGATTAATGTGGCTGTTGAGGGAATAATTGGTATACATAGGGTCTTCAGTGTTGTAAATGGAAATGGTGAAGAGCTTGTAGATTTATGTGATGAGAAAGGACTGGTGACTGGGGATACATGGTTTAAAAAGAGATATATATATAAGTATACTTATGTAAGTAGGAATGATGGCCAGAGAGCGTTATTGGTTTACTTGTTAATTGATAAACGCGCTAAAGAGAGACTTTTGGATGTTAATGTGCTGAGAGATGTAACTTGAGGGACGTCTGATCATTATCTTGTGGAGGGGAAGGTGAAAATTTGTAGAGGATTTCAGAAAAGAAGAGAGAATGTTTGGCTGAAGAGAGTGGTGAGAGTAAGTGAGCTTGGGAAGGAGACTTGTGTGAGGAAGTACCAGGAGAGACTGAGTACAGAATGGAAAAGGCTGAGAACAACGGAGGTAAGGGGAGCGGGGGAGGAATGGTATGTATTCAGGGAAGCAGTGATGTCTTGCGCAAAAGATGCTTGTGGCATGAGAAGCGTGGGAGGTGGGCAGATTAGAAAGGGTAGTGAGTGGTGGGATGAAGAAAAAAGATTATTATTAAAAGAGAAGAAAGAAGCATTTGGACGATTTTTCAAAGAAAATAATGCAAATAAGTGGGAGATGTATAAAAGAAAGAGGTAGAAGGTGAAAAGAAAGGTGCAAGAGGTGAAAAAGAGGGCAAATGAGACTTGGAGTGAGAGAATATCATTAAATTTTATGGAGAATAATAAGATGTTTTGGAAAGAGGTAGATAAAGTGCGTTAGACAAGGGAACAAATAGGAACTTCAGTGAAGGGGCTAATTGGGAGGTGATAACAAGTAGTGGTGATGTGAGAAGATGGAGTGAGTATTTTGCAGGTTTCTTGAATGTGTTTGATAATAGAGTGGTAAATATAGAGCGTTTTGGTTGAGGTAGTGTGCAAAATGAGAATGTTAGGGAGGGTGATTTCGTAAACAGAGAAGAGGTTGTAAAAGCTTTGCGGAAGATGAAGGCCAGTAAGGCAGCGGGTTTGGATGGTATTGCAGTGGAATTTATTAAAAAAGGGGGTGACTGTATTGTTGACACGTTAGTAAGGTTATTTAATGTATGTATAATTCATGGTAAGGTGCCTGAGGATTGGCAGAATGCTTGCATAGTGCCTTTCTACAAAGGCATAGGGGACAAGGGTGAGTGCTCAAATTACAGAGGTATAACTTTGTTGAGTATTCCTGGGAAATTATATGGGAGGGTATTAATTGAGAGGGTGAAGGTATGTACAGAGCATCAGACTGGGGAAGAGCAGTGTTGTTTCAGAAGTGGTAGAGGACGTGTGGATCAGGTGTTTGCTTTGAAGAATGTATATGAGAAAAACTTAGGGGTGATAGAGATGCTCTGTGGAAGGTATTAAGAATATATGGTGTGGGAGGCAAGTTGTTAGAAGCAGTGAAAAGTTTTTATCGAGGATGTAAGACATGTGTACGTGTAGGAAGAGAGGAAAGTGATTGGTTCTCAGTAACTGTAGGTTTGCGGTAGGGGTGTGTGATGTCTCCATGGTTGTTTAATTTGTTTTTGGATGGGGTTATGACAAAGGTGAATGCAAGAGTTTTGGAAAGAGGGGAATGTATGCAGTCTGTTGTGAATGATAGAGCTTGGGAAGTGAGTCAGTCGTTGTTCGCTGATGATACAGCGCTGGTGGCTGATTCATGTGAAAAACTGCAGAAGCTGGTGACTGAGTTTGGTAAAGTGTGTGACACAAGAATGTTGAGAGTAAATGTGAATAATAGCAAGGTTATTAGGTACAGTAGGGTTGAGTGTAAAGTCAATTTTGAGGTAAGTTTGAATGGAGAAAAACTGGAGGAAGTGAAGTGTTTTAGATATCTCGGAGTGGAATTGGCAGCGGATTGAAACATGGTAGAAGAAGTGAATCATAGGGTAGGGAAGGGGGCGAAAACTCTGGAGGGCTTGAAGGCTGTGTGGAATGTTTGAAGGAATAGTGATTCCAACAATGTTGTATGGTTGCGAGGCGTAGGCTATGGATAGAGTTGTGCGGAGGAGGGTGGATGTGCTGAAAATGAGATGTTTGAGGACAATATGTGGTGTGAGGTGGTTTGATCAAGTAAGTAATAATAGGGTAAGAGAGATGTGTGGAAATACAAAGAGTGTGGTTGAGGGAGCAGAAGAGGGTGTTTTTAAATTGTTTGGTCGCATGGAGAGAGAGAGTCAGGAAAGATTAACCAAGAGGATATATGTGTCAAAGGCTGAGGGAACGAGGGGAAGTGCGAGACCGAATTGGAGGTGGAAAGATGGAGTGAAAAAGATTTTGAGTGATCGGGGCCTGAACATGCAGGAGGATGAAAGGCGTGGGAGGAATAGAGTGATTTGGAACAATGTGGGATACCGGGGTCGACGTGCTATCAATGGATTGAACCAGGGCATGTAAAGCGTCTGGGATAAACCATGGAAAGTTCTGTGGGGCCTGGATGTCGAAAGGGGGCTGTGTTTTCGGTGCATTATTACATGACAACTAGAGACTGAGTGTGAACGAATGTGGCATTTGTTGTCTTTTCCTAGTGCTACCTCGCACACATCAGGGGGGAGGGTGTTTTATGCCATGTGCGGCGAGGTGGCGATGGGAATAAATAAAGGCAGATAGTATGAATTATGTACTTGAATATATATATGTATACGTCTGTGTGTGTACATATATGTATACATTGAGATGTATAGGCATGTATATTTGCGTGTGTGGATGTGTATGTATATACATGTGTATGGGGGTGGTTTGGGCCATTCTTTCGTCTGTTTCCTTCCGTTACCTCGCTAATGTGGGAGAGAACGACAAAGCAAAATATATAGATAAATATAAATGATATATATATATATATATATATATATATATATATATATATATATATATATATTAATATATTTTGCTTTGTCGCTGTCTCCCGCGTTTGCGAGGTAGCGCAAGGATACAGACGAAAGAAAAGGGGCAAGGGAAAGAGGGGCAAGTATGAAGTCTGTTGGGGATGAGAGAGCTTGGGAAGTGAGTCAGTTGTTGTTCGCTGATGATACAGCGCTGGTGGCGGATTCATGTGAGAAACTGCAGAAGCTGGTGACGGAGTTTGGTAAAGTGTGTGGAAGAAGAAAGTTAAGAGTAAATGTGAATAAGAGCAAGGTTATTAGGTACAGTAGGGTTGAGGGTCAAGTCAATTGGGAGGTGAGTTTGAATGGCGAAAAACTGGAGGAAGTGAAGTGTTGTAGATATCTGGGAGTGGATCTGTCAGCGGATGGAACCATGGAAGCGGAAGTGGATCATAGGGTGGGGGAGGGGGCGAAAATTTTGGGAGCCTTGAAAAATGTGTGGAAGTCGAGAACATTATCCCGGAAAGCAAAAATGGGTATGTTTGAAGGAATAGTAGTTCCAACAATGTTGTATGGTTGCGAGGCGTGGGCTATGGATAGAGTTGTGCGCAGGAGGATGGATGTGCTGGAAATGAGATGTTTGAGGACAATGTGTGGTGTGAGGTGGTTTGATCGAGTAAGTAACGTAAGGGTAAGAGAGATGTGTGGAAATAAAAAGAGCGTGGTTGAGAGAGCAGAAGAGGGTGTTTTAAAATGGTTTGGGCACATGGAGAGAATGAGTGAGGAAAGATTGACCAAGAGGATATATGTGTCGGAGGTGGAGGGAACGAGGAGAAGAGGGAGACCAAATTGGAGGTGGAAAGATGGAGTGAAAAAGATTTTGTGTGATCGGGGCCTGAACATGCAGGAGGGTGAAAGGAGGGCAAGGAATAGAGTGAATTGGAGCGATGTGGTATACAGGGGTTGACGTGCTGTCAGTGGATTGAATCAAGGCATGTGAAGCGTCCGGGGTAAACCATGGAAAGCTGTGTAGGTATGTATATTTGTGTGTGTGGACGTGTGTATGTACATGTGTATGGGGGGGGGTTGGGCCATTTCTTTCGTCTGTTTCCTTGCGCTACCTCGCAAACGCGGGAGACAGCGACAAAGTATAAAAAAAAAAAAAAAAAAAAAAAAAAAATATATATATATGTATATATATATATATATATATATATATATATATATATATATATATATATATATATATATATATATATATATATATATATTGGAAAGGATCACAATTTTGCGCGTGATCAAGATATTCCTATGAGTCCACGGGGAAAATGAAACACGAAAAGTTCCCAAGCGCACTTTCGTATAATAATCACATCGTCAGGGGAGACACAAGAGAGAAATAAAACAGTCAGTATATATGCATCGAAGAGACGAAGCTACGACGCTATTTGGTAAACATGTGATTGTCCAATACATACAACGAGCGTTCATAGATTTATCATTTTACAAATCTTATCAACAATAAAGTTATCTAATTTCAATAGACCATCACTAATATTAAGATTATAATCCTTTGTGTATTTAATAATAAAAGATTCAATGTTATTTCTCTTGGTAATACAGTTAGAGTTAATAACTGAAATGGCGTTACTCCAGTCAATACAGTGATCATAGTTTTTAACATGATTAAACAAGGCATTTTACTTTTGTCCCATTCTTATACAATATTCATGTTGCTTAAGTCTTACAGAAAGATCCTTACCAGTCTGACCCACATAAAATTTATCACAGTTTCCACAAGGCACTTTATAGTTATATCCAACAGAATTTTCTGGTGAATTCCTGATTAAGATATTCTTTATAGTATTATTGCTGTAAAGGCAACATTTATATTTACATGAAGTTGTTGTTGAAAGGTAATATTGCCCTTATGAAAAGTTTGTCATTTTTGTCCCCTTCATTGGCATATATGTATGGACTTATCAAAACACATAAACAGAATTTTCCAGCAAGACCCATAGTGAGTTCACTAGGCTCCATCACATATAAATTGTAAAAATGATTAGTTTCTTTATTAAACATTTTAGTGAGTATGGTATCAAATTCTAATATCATGAATAATGTAGATTTAGTCAACAAGCTAAACAATATCAATGATAATTTTGATTTCAAACTAGTTAGCTTTGATGTTTCCTCACTTCTCAATAAAGTTCCAGTTGATGACATTTTAGAATATTCATTTGATGTCTTGGATGATATTCATTTACCTGCTTCAAAGTCTAATTCAATTAAAATGATAAGATTGTGTATAAAAGACTGTGTATATCAATTTAATGAAGATTATTATGCTCAAAATTTTGGGTATGGCAATGGGTAACCCACTTTCACCTGTACTAAGTAATCTGTCTATGGAATTTTTTAAACAAAATTACTGAAGGATATCTTACCTTCTAATGCAATTTGGTTTAGGTATGTAGATGATGTTCTTTGTGTTTGGCCAACAAATGAAAATTTACAAATATTTCTCCCCTTAATTAACAATTTAGTACCTTTCATCAAATTTACTGTAGAAAATGAAAATAATATGTTGCCACTTTTAGATTGCATTATCCATAGACAAGGGAACAAGTTTAAGTTTAGCATATACAGAAAACCCACCAATATATGCTTATATATTCATTATTACTCTTCTCAACATGACAAAGTTAATCATCATTTCAAAATATGGTCCATAGGGCATTACGTATTTGCAATACAGAGTTTATTGATGATGCGTTTGAGAAGATATATTCTATTGGATCTAAGTTAAAGTACCCTAGATCTTTCATTGATAAATCCCTTAAGTTGGCAAAGAAATCATTTTATAGAGTTGAGCCCAAACCTCCCATTGACACCAAGAATCTTTTAGTTCTCCCTTTTAATAATAATTTCACTTTGATTCCCATGTTGCTTAAATCTTTTAATGTAAATATTGCCTTTAGCAACAATAATACTATAAAGAATTCACCAGAAAATTCTCTCGGATGCATCTAGAAAGTACCTTGTGGAAACTGTGATAAATTCGCTGTTGGTCAGACTGGTAAGGATCTTTCTGTTAGACTTAAGCAACATAAATAAAGTATAAGAACGGGACAAGAATCAAATGCCTTGTTTAATCATGTTAAAAACTATGATCTTTGTATTGATTAGAGTAACGCTATCTCAGTTATTAACTCTAACTTTATTACCAAGAGAAATATCGTTCAATCTTCTATTCCTAATTACACAAAGAATTTTAATCTTAATATTAGTCCTGGTCATTACAAATTAGATAAATTTATTGTTGATAAGATTTGTAAAATGATAAGTTTATAAACGCTCGTTGTATGTTTTGAACAATCAAATGTTTACCAAATGGCGTAATAGCTTCGTATCTTCGATGTATATCAACTGACTGTTATATTTCTCTCTTGTGTCTCCCCTGTTGATGTGATTATTACACGAAAGTATACTTGGGAACTTTTCGTGTTTCATTTTCCTCGTGGACTCATAGCGTTAAGAACAGAGGACTGAGCCATTGAGGGAACATCCCCACTTGGCCCCCTACTCTGTTCCTTCATTAGAAAAACTAAAAACAAGAGGGGAGGATTTCCAGCCCCTCGCTCCCTTCCCTTTTAGTTGCCTTCTACGACAAGCCGGGAATTCGTGGGAAGTATTCTTTCTCCCCTATCCCCAGGGATATATATATATATATATATATATATATATATATATATATATATATATATATATATATATATATATATATATATATACAGGGGACAGAGGAGAAAAAATACTTCCTACGCATTCCTCATGTGTTGTAGGAGGCGACTAAAGGGGAATGGAGCGGGGGCTAGAAACCCTCCCCTCCTTGCATTTTAACCTTCTAAAAGGGAAAACAGAAGAAGGAGTCACGTGGGGAGATGCTCATCCTCCTCGAAGGCTCAGATTTGTGTGTCTACGTGTGTGTGGATGTAACGAAAATGAGAAAAAAGGAGAGGTAAGCAGTATGTTTGAGGAGAGGAACCTCGATGTTTTTGCTCTGAGTGAAACGAAGTTCAAGGGCAAAAGGAAAGAGTGGTTTGGGAATGTCTTGGGAGTAAGGTCAGGAGTTACTGAGAGGACAAGAGCAAGGGAAGGAGTAGCACTACTGAAACCGGAGTGGTGCGAGTATGTGATAGAGTGTAAGAAAGTAAACTCTAGATTAATATGGGTAAAACTGAAAGTTGATGGAGAGAGATGGGTGTTTATTGGTGCATATGCACCTGGGCATGAGAAGAAAGATCATGAGAGGCAAGTGTTTTGGGAGCAGCTAAGTCAGTGTTTTAATAGTTTTCATGTATGAGACCGGGTTATAGTGATGGGTGATTTGAATGCAAAGGTGAGTAATGTGGCAATTGAGGGAATAATTGGTGTACATAGGGTGTTTAGTGTTGTACATGGAAATGGTGAAGAGCTTGTAGATTTATGTACTGCAAAAGGACTGGTGATAAGGAATACCTGCTTTAAAAAGAGAGATATACATAAGTATACATATGTAAGTAGGAGAGATGGCCAGTGAGCGTTATTGGATTACGTGTTATTTGAAAGGCGCGCGAAAATGATACTTTTGGATATTAATGTGCTGAGAGGTGCAACTGGAGGGGTGTCTGATCATTATCCTGTGGAGGCGAGGGTGAAGATTTGTAAAGGTTTTCGGAAAAGAGGAGAGAATGTTGGGGAGAAGAGAGTAGTGAGTGTAAGTGAGTTTGGGAAGGAGATTTGTTTGAGGAAGTACCAGGAATGACTGACTACTGAATGGAAAAAGGTAAGAACAAAGCACGTAAAGTGAGTAAGAGAAGAATTGGATGTATTTAGGGAAACAGTGATGGCTTGCACAAAAGATACTTGTGGCATGAGAAGCATGGAAGGTGGGCAGATTAGAAAGAGTAGTGAGTGGTGGCATGAAGAAGTAAGATTATTAGTGAAGGAGAAGAGAGAGGTATTTGGACGATTTTTACAAGGAAATAACGCAAATGAGTGAGAGATGTATAAAAGAAAGAGGCAGGAGGTCAAGCGAAAGGGGAAAGAAGTGAAAAAGAGGGCAAATGAGAGTTGCAGTGAGAGAGTATCATTAAAGTTTAAGATGTTTAAGATGTTAAAGATGTTTTGGAAGGAAGTAAATAAAGTGCGTAAGACAAGGGATCAAATGGGAACTTCAGTGAAGGGGGATAATGGGGAGGAGATAACAGGTAGTGGTGATGTGAGAAGGAGATGGAGTGAGTATTTTGAAGGTTTGTTGAATGTGTTTGATGATAGAGTGGCAGATATAGGGTGTTATGGTCGAGGTGGTGTGCAAAGTGAGAGGGTTAGGGTTAATGATTTTGTAAACAGAGGATAGGTAGTAAAAGCTTTGCGGAAAATGAAAGCCGGCAAGGCAGCGGTTTTGGATGGTATTGCAGTGGAATTTATTAAAAAAGGGGGTAACTATATTGTTGACTGGTTAGTAAGGATATTTAATGTATGTATGACTCATGGTAAGGTGCCTGAGGGTTGGCGGAATGCTTGGAAAGTGCAATTGTACAAATGAAAAAGGGATAAAAGTGAGTGCTCAAATTACAGATGTATAAGTTTGTTGAGTAGTCCTGGGAAATTATATGGGAGGGTATTGATTGAGATGGTGAAGGTATGTATAAAACATCAGATTGGGGAGGAGCAGTGTGATTTCAGAAGTAGTAGAGGATGTGTGGATCAGGTGTTTCCTTTGAAGAATGTAAATGAAAAATACTCAGAAAAGCAAATGGATTTGTATGTAGCATATTTGGATCTGGAGAAGGCATATGATAGAGTTGATAGAGATGCTCTGTGGAAGGTATTGAGAATATATGGGGTGGGAGGCAAGGTGTTAGAAACAGTGAAAAGTTTTTATCGAGGATGTAAGGCATGTTTACGTGTAGGTAGAGATAAAAGTGATTGGTTCTCAATGAATATAGGTTTGCAGCAGGGATGTGTGATGTCTCGATGGTTGTTTAATTTGTTTATGGATGGGGTTGTTAGGGAGGTGAATGCAAGAGTTTTGAAAAGAGGGGCAACTATGCAGTCTGTTGTGGATGAGAGAGTTTGGGAAGTGAGTCAATTGTTGTTCCCGAGTAATGCAGCGCTTGTGCGTGATTCGGATGAGTAACTGAAGAACTGGTGACTGAGTTTGGTAAAGTGTGTGAAAGAAGAAACCTGAGAGTAAATGTGAATAAGAGCAAGGTTATTAAGTACAGTAGGGTTGAGGGACAATTCAATTGGGAGGTAAATTTGAATGGAGAAAAACTGGAGGAAGTGAAGTGTGTTAGATATCTGGGAATGGATTTGGCAGCGGATGGAACCATGGAAGTGGAAGTGAATCATAGGGTGGGGCAGGTGAAGAAAGTTCTGGGAGCGTTAAAAAATGTGTGGGAAATCGAGAACGTTTTCTCCGAAAGCAAAAATATATATATTTATATATATGTATATATATATATATATATATATATATATATATATATATATATATATATATATATATATATATATATATATATATATATATATATATATATATATATATATATATATATATATATATATATATATATATATATATATATATATATATATATATATATATATATATATATACATATATATATATATATATATATATATATATATATGGAAAAAGGTGAAAACAAAGGAGGTAAGGGGAGTGGGGGAGGAATGAGATGTATTTAGTGAAGCAGTGATGGCTTGCGCAAAAGATGCTTCTAGCATGAGAAGCTTGGGAGTTGGGTTCATTAGAAAGTGTCATGAGTGGTGGGATGAAGAAGTAACATTATTAGTGAAAGAGAAGAGAGGCATTTGGATACTTTTTACAGGGAAAAAATGGAAATGACTGGGATATGTATAAAAGAAAGAGGCAGAAGGTCAAGAGAAAGGTGCAAGAGGTGAAAAAGAGGGCAAATGAGAGTTGGGGTGAGAGAGTATCATTAAATTTTAGGGAGAATAAAAAGATGTTCTGGAAGGAGGTAAATAAAGTGCGTAAGACAAGGGAGCAAATGGGAACTTCAGTGAAGGGGGCTAATGGGGTGATAACAATTAGTGGTGATGTGAGAAGGAGATGGAGTGAGTATTTTGAAGGTTTCTTGAATGTGTTTGATGATAGAGTGGCAGATATAGTGTGTTTTGGTAGAGGTGGTGTGCAAAGTGAGAGGGTTAGGGAAAATGATTTGGTAAACAGGAAGAGGTAGTAAAAGCTTTACGAAAGATGAAAGCCGGCAAGGCAGTAGGTTTGGATGGTATTGCAGTGGAGTTTATTATAAAAGGGGGTGACTGTATTGTTGACTGGTTGGTAAGGTTATTTAATGTATGTGTGATTCATGGTGAGGTGCCTGAGGATTGGCGGAATGCTTGCATAGTGCCATTGCACAAAAGCAAAGGGGATAAGAGTGACTGCTAAAATCAGCTTGTTGTAAAAGCTTGTTCAGTATTCCTGGTAAATTATATGGGAGGGTATTGATTGAGGGGGTGAAGGCATGTACAGAGCATCAGACCGGGGATGAGCAGTGTGGTTTCAGAAGAGGTAGGGGATGTGTGGATCAGGTGTTTGCTTTGAAGAATGTATGTGAGAAATACTTAGAAAAGTAAATGGACTTGTATGTACAATTTATGGATCTGAAGAAGGCATATGATAGAGTTGATAGAGATGCTCTGTGGAAGGTACTAAGAATATATGATTTGGGGGGCAAGATGTTAGAAGCGGTGAAAAGTTTTTATCGAGGATGTCAGGCATGTGTACGTGTAGGAAGAGAGGAAAGTGATTGGTTCTCAGTGAATGTAGGTTTGCGGCAGGGGTGTGTGATGTCTCCATGGTTGTTTAATTTGTTTATGGATGGGTTTGTTATGGAGGTGAATGCAAGAATTTTGGAAAGATGTGAATGTATGCAGTCCGTTGGGGATGAGAGAGCTTGGGAAGTGAGTCAGTTGTTGTTCGCTGATAATACAGCGCTGGTGGCAGATTCATGTGAGAAACTACAGAAGCTGGTGACTGAGTTTGGTAAAGTGTGGGAAGGAAGAAAGTTGAGAGTAGATGTGAATAAGAGCAAGGTTATTAGGTACAGTAGGGTTGAGGGTCAAGTCAATTGGGAGGTATGTTTGAATTGAGAAAAACTGGAAGAAGTAAAGTGTTTTAGATATCTGGGAGTTGATCTGGCAGCGGGTGGAACCATGGAAGCGGAAGTGAATCATAGGGTGGGGGAGGGGTCGAAAATCCTGGGAGCCTTGAAGAATGTGTGGAAGTCGAGAACATCATCTTCGAAAGCAAAAATGGCTATGTTTGAAGGAATAGTGGTTCCAAAAATGCTGTATGGTTGCGAGGCGTGGGCTATGGATAGACGTGTACGGAGGAGGGTGGATGTGCTGGAAATGAGATGTTTGAGGAAAATATGTGGTGTGAGGATGTTTGATCGAGTAAATAATATAAGGGTAAGAGATATGTGTGGAAATAAAAAGAGCGTCGTTGAGAGAGCAGACCAGGGTGTTTTGAAATGGTTTGGGCACATGAAGAGAATGAGTGAGGAAAGACTGACCAAGAGGATATATGTGGAGGAGGTGGAGGGAACAAGGAGAAGTAGGAGACCAAATTGGAGGTGGAAAGATGGAGTGAAAAAGATTTTCAGTGATCGGGGACTGAACATGCAGAAGGGTGAAAGGTGTGCAAGGAATAGAGTGAATTGGATCGATTTGGTATACCGGGATCGACGTGCTGTCAATGGATTGAATTAGGGCATGTGAAACGTTTGGGGAAAACCATGGAAAGTTCTGTGGGGCCTGGATATGGAAAGGGAGCTGTGGTTTCGGGCATTATTACATGACAGCTAGAGACTGAATGTGAACGAATGGAGCCTTTATTGTCTTTTCTCAGCGTTACCTGGCACACATGAAGGGGGAAGGAGATATTATTCCACGTGTGGCGAGGTGGCGATGGGAATAAATAAAGGCAGACAGTATAAAGTATGTACATGTGTATATGTGTATATATCAGTGTGTGTATATATATATGTGTACATTGAGATGTATAGTTATGTATATTTGCGTGTGTGGACGTGTATGTATATACATGTGTATGGGGGTGGGTTGGGCCATTTCCTTCTTCTGTTTCCTTGCGCTACCTCGTAAACGCAGCAGACAGCGACATAGCAAAATATATAAATAAAAATAATATATATACATGTATATATATATGTATGTATATATATATATATATATATATATATATATATATATATATATATATATATATATATATATATATATATATATATTTTTTTTTTTTTTTTTGCTTTGTCGCTGTCTCCCGCGTTTGCGAGGTAGCGCAAGGAAACAGACGAAAGAAATGGCCCAACCCCCCCCATACACATGTATATACATACGTCCACACACGCAAATATACATACCTACACAGCTTTCCATGGTTTACCCCAGACGCTTCACATGCCTTGATTCAATCCACTTACAGCACGTCAACCCCGGTATACCACATCGCTCCAATTCACTCTATTCCTTGCCCTCCTTTCACCCTCTTGCATGTTCAGGCCCCGATCACACAAAATCTTTTTCACTCCATCTTTCCACCTCCAATTTGGTCTCCCTCTTCTCCTCGTTCCCTCCACCTCCGACACATATATCCTCTTGGTCAATCTTTCCTCACTCATTCTCTCCATGTGCCCAAACCACTTCAAAACACCCTCTTCTGCTCTCTCAACCACGCTCTTTTTATTTCCACACATCTCTCTTACCCTTACGTTACTTACTCGATCAAACCACCTCACACCACACATTGTCCTCAAACATCTCATTTCCAGCACATCCATCCTCCTGCGCACAACTCTATCCATAGCCCACGCCTCGCAACCATACAACATTGTTGGAACCACTATTAATTCAAACATACCCATTTTTGCTTTCCGAGATAATGTTCTCGACTTCCACACATTCTTCAAGGCGCCCAGAATTTTCGCCCCCTCCCACACCCTATGATCCACTTCCGCTTCCATGGTTCCATCCGCTGCCAGATCCACTCCCAGATATCTAAAACACTTCACTTCCTCCAGTTTTTCACCATTCAAACTCACCTCCCAATTGACTTGACCCTCAACCCTACTGTACCTAATAACCTTGCTCTTATTCACATTTACTCTTAACTTTCTTCTTCCACACACTTTACCAAACTCAGTCACCAGCTTCTGCAGTTTCTCACATGAATCAGCCACCAGCGCTGTATCATCAGCGAACAACAACTGACTCACTTCCCAAGCTCTCTCATCCCCAACAGACTTCATACTTGCCACTCTTTCCAAAACTCTTGCATTTACCTCCCTAACAACCCCATCCATAAACAAATTAAACAGCCATGGAGACATCACACACCCCTGCCGCAAACCTACATTCACTGAGAACCAATCACTTTCCTCTCTTCCTACACGTACACATGCCTTACATCCTCGATAAAAACTTTTCACTGCTTCTAACAACTTGCCTCCCACACCATATATTCTTAATACCTTCCACAGAGCATCTCTATCAACTCTATCATATGCCTTCTCCAGATCCATAAATGCTACATACAAATCCATTTGCTTTTCTAAGTATTTCTCACATACATTCTTCAAAGCAAACACCTGATCCACACATCCTCTACCACTTCTGAAACCACACTGCTCTTCCCCAATCTGATGCTCTGTACATGCCTTCACCCTCTCAATTAATACCCTCCCATATAATTTACCAGGAATACTCAACAAACTTATACCTCTGTAATTTGAGCACTCACTCTTATCCCCTTTGCCTTTGTACAATGGCACTATGCACGCATTCCGCCAATCCTCAGGCACCTCACCATGAGTCATACATACATTAAATAACCTTACCAACCAGTCAACAATACAGTCACCTCCTTTTTTAATAAATTCCACTGCAATACCATCCAAACCTGCTGCCTTGCCGGCTTTCATCTTCCGCAAAGATTTCACTACCTCTTCTCTGTTTACCAAATCATTTTCCCTAAACCTCTCACTTTGCACACCACCTCGACCAAAACACCCTATATCTGCCACTCTATCATCAAACACATTCAACAAACCTTCAAAATACTCACTCCATCTCCTTCTCACATCACCACTACTTGTTATCACCTCCCCATTTGCGCCCTTCACTGAAGTTCCCATTTGCTCCCTTGTCTTACGCACTTTATTTACCTCCTTCCAGAAAATCTTTTTATTCTCCCTAAAATTTAATGATACTCTCTCACCCCAACTCTCATTTGCCCTTTTTTTCACCTCTTGCACCTTTCTCTTGACCTCCTTTCTCTTTCTTTTATACATCTCCCACTCAATTGCATTTTTTCCCTGCAAAAATCGTCCAAATGCCTCTCTCTTCTCTTTCACTAATACTCTTACTTCTTCATCCCACCACTCACTACCCTTTCTAATCAACCCACCTCCCACTCTTCTCATGCCACAAGCATCTTTTGCGCAATCCATCACTGATTCCCTAAATACATCCCATTCCTCCCCCACTCCCCTTACTTCCATTGTTCTCACCTTTTTCCATTCTGTACTCAGTCTCTCCTGGTACTTCCTCACACAGGTCTCCTTCCCAAGCTCACTTACTCTCACCACCCTCTTCACCCCAACATTCACTCTTCTTTTCTGAAAACCCATACAAATCTTCACTTTAGCCTCCACAAGATAATGATCAGACATCCCTCCAGTTGCACCTCTCAGCACATTAACATCCAAAAGTCTCTCTTTCGCACGCCTGTCAATTAACACATAATCCAATAACGCTCTCTGGCCATCTCTCCTACTTACATAAGTATACTTATGTATATCTCGCTTTTTAAACCAGGTATTCCCAATCATCAGTCCTTTTTCAGCACATAAATCTACAAGCTCTTCACCATTTCCATTTACAACACTGAAAACCCCATGTATACCAATTATTCCCTCAACTGCCACATTACTCACCTTTGCATTCAAATCACCCATCACTATAACCCGGTCTCGTGCATCAAAACCACTAACACACTCATTCAGCTGCTCCCAAAACACTTGCCTCTCATGATCTTTCTTCTCATGCCCAGGTGCATATGCACCAATAATCACCCACCTCTCTCCATCAAGTTTCAGTTTTACCCATATTAATCGAGAATTTACTTTCTTACACTCTATCACATACTCCCACAACTCCTGTTTCAGGAGTATTGCTACTCCTTCCCTTGCTCTTGTCCTCTCACTAAGCCCTGACTTTACTCCCCAGACATTCCCAAACCACTCTTCCCCTTTACCCTTGAGCTTCGTTTCACTCAGAGCCAAAATATCCAGGTTCCTTTCCTCAAACATACTACCTATCTCTCCTTTTTTCACATCTTGGTTACATCCACACACATTTAGGCACCCCACTCTGAGCCTTCGAGATATATATATATATATATATATATATATATATATATATATATATATATATATATATATATATATATATATATATATATATATATATATATATATATATATATATATATATATTATATATATATATATATATATATATATATATATATATATATATATATATATATATATATATATATATATATATATATATATATATATATATATATATATATATATATATATATATATATATATATATATATATATATATATATGGGAAAAGGTGAAAACAAAGGATGTAAGGGGAGTGGGGGAGGAATGAGATGTATTTAGTGAAGCAGTGATGGCTTGCGCAAAAGATGCTTCTAGCATGAGAAGCTTGGGAGTTGGGTTGATTAGAAAGTGTCATGAGTGGTATGATGAAGAAGTAACATTATTAGTGAAAGAGAAGAGAGGCATTTGGATACTTTTTACAGGGAAAAGATGGAAATGACTGGGATATGTATAAAAGAAAGAGGCAGAAGCTCAAGAGAAAGGTGCAAGAGGTGAAAAAGAGGGCAAATGAGAGTTGGGGTGAGAGAGTATCATTAAATTTTAGGGAGAATAAAAAGATGTTCTGGAAGGAGGTAAATAAAGTGCGTAAGACAAGGGAGCAAATGGGAACTTCAGTGAAGGGGGTGATGGGGTGATAACAAGTAGTGGTGATGTGAGAAGGAGATGGAGTGAGTATTTTGAAGGTTTCTTGAATGTGTTTGATGATAGAGTGGCAGATATAGTGTGTTTTGGTAGAGGTGGTGTGCAAAGTGAGAGGGTTAGGGAAAATGATTTGGTAAACAGAGAAGAGGTAGGAAAAGCTTTACGAAAGATGAAAGCCGGCAAGGCAGTAGGTTTGGATGGTATTGCAGTGGAGTTTATTATAAAAGGGGGTGACTGTATTGTTGACTGGTTGGTAAGGTTATTTAATGTATGTGTGATTCATGGTGAGGTGCCTGAGGATTGGCGGAATGCTTGCATAGTGCCATTGCACAAAAGCAAAGGGGATAAGAGTGACTGCTAAAATCAGCTTGTTGTAAAAGCTTGTTGAGTATTCCTGGTAAATTATATGGGAGGGTATTGATTGAGGGGGTGAAGGCATGTACAGAGCATCAGACCGGGGATGAGCAGTGTGGTTTCAGAAGAGGTAGGGGATGTGTGGATCAGGTGTTTGCTTTGAAGAATGTATGTGAGAAATACTTAGAAAAGTAAATGGACTTGTATGTACAATTTATGGATCTGAAGAAGGCATATGATATAGTTGATAGAGATGCTCTGTGGAAGGTACTAAGAATATATGATTTGGGGGGCAAGATGTTAGAAGCGGTGAAAAGTTTTTATCGAGGATGTCAAGCATGTGCACGTGTAGGAAGAGAGGAAAGTGATTGGTTCTCAGTGAATGTAGGTTTGCGGCATGGGTGTGTGATGTCTCCATGGTTGTTTAATTTGTTTATGGATGGGTTTGTTATGGAGGTGAATGCAAGAATTTTGGAAAGATGTGAATGTATGCAGTCCGTTGGGGATGAGAAAGCTTGGGAAGTGAGTCAGTTGTTGTTCGCTGATAATACAGCGCTGGTGGCAGATTCATGTGAGAAACTACAGAAGCTGGTGACTGAGTTTAGTAAAGTGTGGGAAGGAAGAAAATTATGAGTAGATGTGAATAAGAGCAAGGTTATTAGGTACAGTAGGGTTGAGGGTCAAGTCAATTGGGAGGTATGTTTGAATTGAGAAAAACTGGAAGAAGTAAAGTGTTTTAGATATCTGGGAGTTGATCTGGCAGCGGGTGGAACCATGGAAGCGGAAGTGAATCATAGGGTGGGGGAGGGGTCGAAAATCCGGGGAGCCTTGAAGAATGTGTGGAAGTCGAGAACATCATCTTCGAAAGCAAAAATGGCTATGTTTAAAGGAATAGTGGTTCCAAAAATGCTGTATGGTTGCGAGGCGTGGGCTATGGATAGACATGTACGGAGGAGGGTGGATGTGCTGGAAATGAGATGTTTGAGGAAAATATGTGGTGTGAGGATGTTTGATCGAGTAAATAATATAAGGGTAAGAGACATGTGTGGAAATAAAAAGAGCGTCGTTGAGAGAGCAGACGAGGGTGTTTTGAAATGGTTTGGGCACATGAAGAGAATGAGTGAGGAAAGACTGACCAAGAGGATATATGTGGTGGAGGTGGAGGGAACAAGGAGAAGTAGGAGACCAAATTGGAGGTGGAAAGATGGAGTGAAAAAGATTTTCAGTGATCGGGGACTGAACATGCAGGAGGGTGAAAGGTGTGCAAGGAATAGAGTGAATTGGATCGATTTGGTATAACGGGATCGACGTGATGTCAATGGATTGAATTAGGGCATGTGAAACGTTTGGGGAAAACCATGGAAAGTTCTGTGGGGCCTGGATATGGAAAGGGAGCTGTGGTTTCGGGCATTATTACATGACAGCTAGAGACTGAATGTGAACGAATGGAGCCTTTATTGTCTTTTCTCAGCGTTACCTGGCACACATGAAGGGGGAAGGAGATATTATTCCACGTGTGGCGAGGTGGCGATGGGAATAAATAAAGGCAGACAGTATAAAATATGTACATGTGTATATATGTATATATCAGTGTGTGTATATATATATGTGTACATTGAGATGTATAGTTATGTATATTTGCGTGTGTGGACGTGTATGTATCTACATGTGTATGGGGGTGGGTTGGGCCATTTCCTTCTTCTGTTTCCTTGCGCTACCTCGTAAACGCGGCAGACAGCGACATAGCAAAATATATAAATATAAATAATATCTATAAATGTATATATATGTATGTATATATATATATATATATATATATATATATATATATATATATATATATATATATATATATATATATATATATATATATATATATATATATATATATATATATATATATATATATATATAAATATATATATATATATATATATATATATATATATATATATATATATATATATATATATATATATATATATTTATATATATATATATATATATATATATATATATATATATATATATATATATATATATATATATATATATATTATATATATATATATATATATATATATATATATATATATATATATATATATATATATATATATATATATATATATATATATATATATATTATATATATATATATATATATATATATATATATATATATATATATATATATATATATATATATATATATATATATATATATATATATATATATATATATATATATATATATTTTTTTTTTTTTTTTTTTTTTTTTGCTTTGTCGCTGTCTCCCGCGTTTGCGAGGTAGCGCAAGGAAACAGACGAAAGAAATGGCCCAACCCACCCCCATACACATGTATATACATACGTCAACACACGCAAAATATACATACCTACACAGATTTCAATGGTTTACCCCAGACGCTCCACATGCCCCGATTCAATCCACTGACAGCATGTCAACCCCGGTATACCACATCGCTCCAATTCACTCTATTCCTTGCCCTCCTTTCACCCTCCTGCATGTTCAGGCCCCTATCACACAAAATCTTTTTCACTCCATCTTTCCACATCCAATTTGGTCTCCCTCTTCTCCTCGTTCCCTCCACCTCCGACACATATATCCTCTTGGTCAATCTTTCCTCACTCATTCTCTCCAAGTGACAAAACCATTTCAAAACACCCTCTTCTGCTCTCTCAACCACGCTCTTTTTATTTCCACACATCTCTCTTACATTTACGTTACTTACTCGATCAAACCACCTCACACCACACATTGTCCTCAAACATCTCATTTCCAGCACATCCATCCTCCTGCGCACAACTCTATCCATAGCCCACGCCTCGCAACCATACAACATTTCTGGAACCACTATTCCTTCAAACATACACATTTTTGCTTTCCGAGATAATGTTCTCGACTTCCAGACATTCTTCAAGGCTCCCAGAATTTTCGCCCACTCCCCCACCCTATGATCCACCTCCGCATCCATGGTTCCATCCGCTGCCAGATCCACTCCCAGATATCTAAAACACTTCACTTCCTGCAGGTTTTCTCCATTCAAACTCACCTCCCAATTGACTTGACCCTCAACCCTACTGTACCTAATAACCTTGCTCTTATTCACATTTACTCTTAACTTTCTTCTTCCACACACTTTACCAAACTCAGTCACCAGCTTCTGCAGTTTCTCACATGAATCAGCCACCATCGCTGTATCATCAGCGAACAACAACTAACTCACTTCCCAAGCTCTCTCATCCCCAACAGACTTCATACTTGCCCCTCTTTCCAAAACTCTTGCATTTACCTCCCTAACAACCACATCCATAAACAAATTAAACAACCATGGAGACATCACACACCCCTGCCGCAAACCTACATTCACTGAGAACCAATCACTTTCCTCTCTTCCTACACGTACACAATTTGAAGGGCGCAAATGGGGAGGTGATAACAAGTAGTGGTGATGTGAGGAGATGGAGTGAGTATTTTGAAGGTTTGTTGAATGTGTTTGATGATAGAGTGGCAGATATAGGGTGTTTTGGTCGAGGTGGTGTGCAAAGTGAGATGGTTAGGGAAAATGATTTGGTAAACAGAGAAGAGGTAGTGAAAGCTTTGCGGAAGATGAAAGCCGGCAAGGCAGCAGGTTTGGATGGTATTGCAGTGGAATTTATTAAAAAAGTGGGTGACTGTATTGTTGACTGGTTGGTAAGGTTATTTAATGTATGTATTACTCATGGTGAGGTGCCTGAGGATTGGCGGAATGCGTGCATAGTGCCATTGTACAAAGGCAAAGGGGATAAGAGTGAGTGCTCAAATTACAGAGGTATAAGTTTGTTGAGTATTCCTGGTAAATTATATGGGAGGGTATTGATTGAGAGGGTGAAGGCATGTACAGAGCATCAGATTGGGGAAGAGCAGTGTGGTTTCAGAAGTGGTAGAAGATGTGTGGATCAGGTGTTTGCTTTGAAGAATGTATGTGAGAAATACTTAGAAAAGCAAATGGATTTGTATGTAGCATTTATGGATCTGGAGAAGGCATATGATAGAGTTGATAGAGATGCTCTGTGGAAGGTATTAAGAATATATGGTGTGGGAGGAAAGTTGTTAGAAGCAGTGAAAAGTTTTTATCGAGGATATATATATATATATATATATATATATATATATATATATATATATATATATATATATATATATTTTTTTTTTTTTTTTTATACTTTGTCGCTCTCTCCCGCGTTTGCGAGGTAGCGCAAGGAAACCGACGAAAGAAATGGCCCAACCCCCCCCCCCCCCATACACATGTATATACATACGTCCACACACGCAAATATACATACGCAAATATACATACCTACACAGCTTTCCATGGTTTAGAGGTTAGTATATGCCATTTTGTCAAAACCAATGGAACCTAAATGCCATAAAAGATTTATAAGAGCTATTAACACCTTAAAAAAGACAAGGATATACATATTACTAAAGGATATAAGGCTAACACCGTTGTGATTTTAGACAAAAGTAACTCTCTATCTAAAGTGAATGATCTTTTATATGATGACACAACATATTGTAAACTCAGTAAAAATCCCTTAGAATCAGTTAATTCCCATTCCAATCAAGAAAAGAGTCTTTGTTTAAAGGTAATGGTTCTCTTATCAAATGTTTGTCACATTTGTCCCCTTCATTGTCATATATGTATGGACTTATCAAAACACATAAACAGAATTTTCCAGCAAGACCTATAGTGAGTTCAGTAGGCTCCATCACATATAAAGTGTCAAAATGGTTAGTTTCCTTATTAAGCCGTTTAGTGGGCAAGGTATCAAATTCTAATATCATGAACAATGTAGATTTAGTCAAAAAGCTAAACAATATCGATGTTAATTTTGATTTCAAGCTAGTTAGCTTTGATGTTTCCTCACTTTTCACAAAAGTTCCTGTTGATGATCTTTTAGAATATATATCTCATGTCTTGGATGATATTCATTTACCGTTTCAAAGTCTGTTTTCACTGAACTGATAAAATTGTGTATAGAAGACTGTATTTCAATTCAATGGAGATCATTATGCTCAAAAATTTGGTATGACAATGGGTAACCCTCTTTCACCTGTACTAAGTAATCATTATATGGAATTTTTTGAAACATAATTACTAAATGATATCTTACCTTCTAAGCAATTTGGTACAGGTATGTAGATGATGTTCTTTGTGTTTTGCCAAAAAATGTAAATTTACAAATATTTATACCCTTACTTAACAATTTAGTACCTTCCAACAAATTTACATTGGAAAATGAAAATAATGGCATGTTACCATTCTTAGCTTACATGATCAATAGGCAAAGAAACAAATTTATGTATAGCATATACAGAAAGCCTACCAATGTATGATCATATATCCATAATTACTCATCTTAACATGACAGAGTTAAATCATCATCAATTCAAACTATGTTCCTAAGGGCATTACGTAGTTGCAGCCCAGATTTCATTGATGATGAGTTTGAGAAGATATATTCCATTTGATCTACGTTAAAGTACCCTAGATGTTTCATTCATAAATCCCTTAAGTTAGCAAAGAAATCATTTTATAGAGTTGAGACCAAACCTACCATTGACACTAAGAATCTTTTGGATATCCCTTTTAATAACAATTTTACCTTACTTCCCATGTTGCTTAAATCCTTTAATGTAAATGTTGCCTTCAGCAACAATAATACTATAAAGAATATCTTAACCAAGAGTTAAAAATTCTCCTGGATGCATCAATAAAGTGCCATGTAGAAACTGTGATAACTTTTATGTTGGGCAGAATATTAAGGATCTTTCTGTTAGACTTAAGCAACATAAATATAGTATAAGAACGGGACAATAATCAAATATCTTGTTTAATCACATTAAAAACTAAATCATTGTTTTGGCTGGAGTAATGCCACCTCAGTTATTATCTCTATCCCTATTAAAAAGAGGGATATACATAAGTATACGCATGTAAGTAGGAGAGATGGCCTGAGAGCGTTATTGATTACATGTTGATTGATAGGCGCGCGAAAGAGAGACTTTTGGATGTGAATGTGCTGAGAGGTGCAACTGGAGGGAAGTCTGATCATTTTTGTGGAGGCGAAGGATAAGAGATTTGTAGAGGTTTTCAGAAAAGAAGAGAGAATATTGGGGTGAAATGAGTGATAGGAGTAAGTGAGCTTGGGAAGGAGACTTGTGTGAGGAAGTACCAGGAGAGACTGAGTACTAAATGGGAAAAGGTGAGAACAAAGGACGTAAGGTGAGTGGTGGAGGAATTGGATGTATTTAGGGAAGCAGTGATAGCTTGCGCAAAAGATGCACGTGCCATGAGAAGCGTAGAAGGTGGGCAGATTAGAAAGGGTAGTGAGTGGTGGGAGAACTATGGAAGCATTCCTTAAAAATCCTCAGGCACCTCACCATGAGTTATACATACATTAAATAACCTTACCAACCAGTCAAGAACACAGTCACCACATTTTTTCATAATTTCCATTGTAATGCCATCCAAACCCGCTGCCTTTCCAGCTTTCATCTTCCGCAAAACTTTTATTACCTCTTCTCTGTTTACCAAATCATTCTCCCTAACCCTCTTACCTTCCACACCTCAACCAAAACTTCCTATATCTGCCACTCTGTCATCAAACACATTCAACAAACCTTCAAAATACTCACTCCATCTCCCTCTCAAATCTCCAATACTTGTTATCACCTCCCTATTAGCCCCTTTCACTGATGTTCCCATTTGTTCCCTTGTCTTAGGCACTATATTTACCTCCTTCCAAAACATCTTTTTATTCTCCCTAAAATCTAATAATACTCTCTCACCAAAACTCTTATTTGTCCTCTTTTTCACCTCTTACACCTTTTTCTCTTGACCTGCAGCCTCTTTCTATTATACATCTCCCAGTCATTTGAATTGTTTCCCTGCAAAAATCGTCCAAATGCCTCTCTCTTCTCTTTCACTAATAATCTTACTTCTTCATCCCAACACTCACTACCCTTTCTAATCTGCCCATCTCCCACGCTTCTCTTGCCACAAGCATCTTTTGCACAAGCCATCACTGTTTCCCTATATATATCCCATTCCTCCCCCACTCCTTTCACGTCCTTTGTTCTCACCTTTTTCCATTCTGTACTCAGTCTCTCCTGGTACTTCTTCACACAAGTCTCCTTCCCAAGTTCACTTGCTCTCATCAATATTTTCACCCCAAGAGTCTCTCTTCTTTTCTGAAACTTCTACAAGTCTTCACCTTCGCCTCCACAAGATAATGATCAGACATCCCTCCAGTTGCACCTCTCAGCACTTTAACACCCAAAAGTCTCTACATAGCGCGCTTATCAATTAACACGTAATCCAAAATCGCTCTCTGGCCATCTCTCCTGCTTAGATACGTATACTTATCTACATCTCTTATTTTAAACCAGATATTCCCAATCACCAGTCCTCTTTCAGCGCGCAAATCTACAAGCTCTTCACCATTTCCGTTTACAACACTGAACACCCCATGTACACCAATTATTTCCTCAACTGTCACATTACTCACCTTTGTATTTAAATCACCCATCACTATAGCCTGGTCTCGTGCATCAAAACCATATCCTTATTAATAACCATATCCTCAGTAATACCCACGTCCTCAGTAATAACCATATCCACAGTAATAACCATATCCACAGTAATAACCATATCCTCAGTAATACCCACGTCCTCAGTAATAACCATATCCACAGTAATAACCATATCCACAGTAATAACCATATCCACAGTAATAACCATATCCACAGTAATAACCATATCCACAGTAATAACCATATCCTCAGTAATACCCACGTCCTCAGTAATAACCATATCCACAGTAATAACTATATCCACAGTAATAACCATATCCACAGTAATAATCATGTCCTCAGTAATAACTATGCCCTCAGTAATAACTATATCCTCCTTTATAACAATGTCCTCAGTAATAACCATGTCCTCAGTGATTCCGGTCACCTTACAAGTTTCTCTCTTAATTTCATGTTACATCCTCTGGTTGCTCCTCCTCTACATGTCTCGAAGAATTATTATGTGTCCACTTGCGTGTCCGCTTATATCTAATGATATAGTTTGTTAACATTGTAACAAAGGAAGGTTGTGTCATATATGTTTCCCATGTTTGATCAAGACTTGAAGCATCGTTGTCTTTGTTCAATCTTTAAGGCCATAGATTGTTGTTGGTTCGACCATTATGGATCGTGTCCTGTAGATCCCCAGAACTGATGCAGTTCACCGCCGAGAAGCTCACAGGTCAGAGCCAGCACACTGACGACCATCCCGGCACACACAACCGCAAACATACCCTGGAATGTTGGACATCAACTTTATACCAGAGAGAGAGAGAGAGAGAGAGAGAGAGAGAGAGAGAGAGAGAGAGAGAGAGAGAGAGAGAGAGAGAGAGAGAGCAGCAGCAGTCCATTCAGGGTATATCATGTACATATACAGTGACATAAAGCGTCGTATACATAGGATAACGTTTTATACAACGTAGATATAACATGATTATACGTCATGATGACATTTCACATAATATAGATATAACATCATTATACGTCATGATGATTTGATGACACTTCATGTGGATATCTTGACATATAACGCTTAACAGTGAACGCTGTGGCACATTACCCAGAGGTTATACAATGAGAGTGAGGTGTTGACGGTGATCTTAGTGGGAGAATACACACATGAGGTGGAATTTGGGATCGCTGTTTCCATCCAGTGGTCGTATATACCTGATTCCCTCAGAGACTCGATTCTGTGGGGAATACATGAAGTAGACAGTCTGGTGACCGTAATACTGGACTCCGCTTCTTCTCGTGCATATATCATTACTGTGGTGGACAGGTCAAGATATTGAGCAAAATTGCGAAGTACAACTAACTAGAAACAAACACCTTAGCTATTACCATAGGATTTGTAAACCACAAGGATAAGTACAGTGTTCCTATGTATATTGATCAGTATGGTTTGTCTTCATGGTAGTAACGTTGTTTTAAATAATATTATATGTGATGAAATTTTGATAGTGTAATGCTGCGTTCCTCATCATTTCAAGATACTTGAATAAGGTATTTACTTATATTTCTCATTGTGCATAGCTTCATGCACTAGACATAGTGTCATATGGTAGTAACAATAAAAGCTATTATATAATCAGTTATGTCACAGAAATATATGAGGTATATATGACTATGAATACATAATTAACCTCACAGAACACATGTTATATGACGTATTTGTGTATGAATTCACATCATATTTTCTTAGCAAGCAGACTGTCCAAAGATAGCACAGACCCGCCATCATCACCATCACAGTAGCCACTATGAGCAAACACAGGGGCAACCTCGAGCCAAACCTGCCACTGATGACTGGCACCAGAGGACTGTTCTTCTGGCCAACCATAGCAAACATGAAGGGCAGGAACACCTCCCGAGATGCGTAGAAATCACAGTGTCCTAATGGAAACAAAAGTAATTTATCTCATTTGGTTTTATGGAGAACGCGTTGATGGCCATTAATTTATATATTGTTTACGTAATGTTAGTAAATGTTCACATACACACCAAATCACAATGAACCTTTCGTTATGAACAGCAGAAATGACCTATGCAAATTATAATCCAAAGATTAGTAGCAATTGTATCTGCAAAACAGAGACTAATGTTAGGATTAATATAGGGAAACTGTGTTCACTGAATCATTACCTCTCTCTCCTCAGAACTAATGCAGAGGAAAAGGATAGAAAATAGGTTGTCAGAAATGTCTCGAGATGCGATCTGAGATGTAATAATTCGAGATCCAGACAGATTTTATGTCTCCCAAACTTCATGATTTTACTCGAGGATGTGACACTTGCCAGATGAGTATCGTTCATGTCATTATAGGTGGAGTCTTGTACCAAGAATCTTTTTCTGTATATTCACGTATATGTTCCTCTGATTGTTAGAAAGAAGAAGTATGGAAGTCTATGATCCTGAGAGCTTGTGAATAATGATCAAGCAATATAGATAATTTGATAAGTGGGGGTAGTAAAAACACTGAAAAAAGAGAAAAAGATCAACCAATAATTATAAAAGGTAGCAGAAGAGGACGAAAGAGAATGTGGATGAGATTGAATTGGCATGAATGAGTGACTGGGTGAGAAAGAGGATAACATAAAGGAGTGTCTGGGTGACAGGGTAACTAGCATGGAGTGTGTGGAGTTGTGTAAGAATAATAACATGAGCAAGAAATGGCTGCACTGGTTACCTTGGATGAATAATACAATAGTAGTGGACGAGGAGAGTCACCGCTGGTCGCAAGCAGCATAAATCACTGATTAGTACACCTGGTGAATCGACCATTGTACTCTCATGTACCAACTGGATATTTATGAATTAGAGAAATGACTACAAACTTTGCAAATGTTCTTTAATAGGAAGTAAAACCATAGTTATTGGCTGACATGAATGACTGAGTGATGTATGTTATTGGTAACATAATGATTACATCCTGATAAAATGATTAATGTAGTGATTCAGCAACTGGAAAATGTTACTTCTTTTTGAAGTCTGTAACGTGGACGCAATTTGTAGTAATGGCAGCTGATATGTATGGTTCACAAAACATTTTACCATTATTCCATTTTGGAGGTAAAACTGACGTATTCCCATATACACTCATTTTCAGTCTTAGTAGGGAGTTCCGCAAGGGAACATGGTTGTAGCAGAGGATGCCAGTTGTTCTCGGTACGAACCATGGCACTCAAAGTCAGGGGAAATCTGGTCGATTTTGAGTTAGTCAGTCTAGACTGAAGACCTCTGGGTCATCGTAAAGACTGTCTTGCCTTACATGTGGACAGCTATATCACATTATAGACATCAAGGTTCGGTTAATGCCAGAGACTTTCCTGCGGTATTAAGATCCAGCGAGACACAGTGATCTACCTGTTCGTGAGAAGTCTTGAGCCATGAGGACCCTCCCGTATAGGTCCTCAGCGATCAGGACGTGGCTGCCCTGGCGCACTAGCGTCTCCATGCTGGCTGGGAACTGTGTGCTTCTCACGTACTGGATCCGTCCCACATTCTCGGAGTCAGCGATCTCTCGGAAGATGCCAGAATTAACAGACTTGAAAAAGGATAAAGTTACAAACAAATGACTGCTTCAAAACTCAACGTAAATACATATTTATACAAACACACACACACACACACACACACACACACACACACACACACACACACACACACACACACACACACATACATATATATATATATATATATATATATATATATATATATATATATATATATATATATATATCCGCTGGGAGTGGATCTGGCAGCGGATGGAACCATGGAAGCGGAAGTGGATCATAGGGTGGGGGAGGGGGCGAAAATTCTGGGGGCCTTGAAGAATGTGTGGAAGTCAAGAACATTATCTCGGAAAGCAAAAATGGGTATGTTTGAAGGAATAGTGGTTCCAACAATGTTGTATGGTTGCGAGGCGTGGGCTATGGATAGAGTTGTGCGCAGGAGGATGGATGTGCTGGAAATGAGATGTTTGAGGACAATGTGTGGTGTGAGGTGGTTTGATCGAGTGAGTAACGTAAGGGTAAGAGAGATGTGTGGAAATAAAAAGAGCGTGGTTGAGAGAGCAGAAGAGGGTGTTTTGAAGTGGTTTGGGCACATGGAGAGAATGAGTGAGGAAAGATTGACCAAGAGGATATATGTGTCGGAGGTGGAGGGAACGAGGAGAAGAGGGAGACCAAATTGGAGGTGGAAAGATGGAGTGAAAAAGATTTTTTGTGATCGGGGCCTGAACATGCAGGAGGGTGAAAGGAGGGCAAGGAATAGAGTGAATTGGAGCGATGTGGTATACCGGGGTTGACGTGCTGTCAGTGGATTGAATCAAGGCATGTGAAGCGTCTGGGGTAAACCATGGAAAGCTGTGTAGGTATGTATATTTGCGTGTGTGGATGTATGTATATACATGTGTATGGGGGGGGTTGGGCCATTTCTTTCAGCTGTTTCCTTGCGCTACCTCGCAAACGCGGGAGACACACGACAAAAAAAAAAAAAGAAAAAAAAAAAAAATATATATATATATATATATATATATATATATATATATATATATATATATATATCCCTGGGGATAGGGGAGAAAGAATACTTCCCACGTATTCCCTGCGTGTCGTAGAAGGCGACTAAAAGGGAAGGAAGCCGGGGGCTGAAAATCCTCCCCTCTCGTTTTTTTTTTTTTTTTTTTTTAATTTTCCAAAAGACGGAACAGAGATGAGGTCCAGGTGAGGATATTCCCTCAGAGGCCCAGTCCTCTGTTCTTAACGCTACCTCGCTATCGCGGGAAATAGCGAATAGTATGAAAAAAAAAAAAAAAAAAAAAATATATATATATATATATATATATATATATATATATATATATATATATATATATATATATATATATATATATATATGGATTTGTATGTAGCATTTATGGATCTGGAGAAGGCATATCATAGAGTTGATAGAGATGCTCTGTGGAAGGTATTAAGAATATATGGTGTGGGAGGCAAGTTGTTAGAAGCAGTGAAAAGTTTTTATCGAGAATGTAAGGCATGTGTACGTGTAGAAAGAGAGGAAAGTGATTGGTTTTCAGTGAATGTAGGTTTGCGGCAGGGGTGTGTGATGTCTCCATGGTTGTTTAATTTGTTTATGGATGGGGTTGTTAGGGAGGTGAATGCAAGAGTTTTGGAAAGAGGGGCAAGTATGAAGCCTGTTGGGGATGAGAGAGCTTGGGAAGTGAGTCAGTTGTTGTTCGCTGATGATACATCGCTGGTGGCTGATTCATGTGAGAAACTGCAGAAGCTGGTGACTGAGTTTGGTAAAGTGTGTGAAAGAAGAAAGTTAAGAGTAAATGTGAATAAGAGCAAGGTTGATAGGTACAGTAGGGTTGAGGGTCAAGTCAATTGGGAGGTGAGTTTGAATGGAGAAAAACTGGAGGAAGTGAAGTGTTTTAGATATCTGGGAGTGGATCTGGCAGCGGATGGAACCATGGAAGCGGAAGTGGATCATAGGGTGGGGAAGGGGGCGAAAATTCTGGGAGCCTTGAAGAATGTGTGGAAGTCGAGAACATTATCTTGGAAAGCAAAAATGGGTATGTTTGAAGGAATAGTGGTTCCAACAATGTTGTATGGTTGCGAGGCGTGGGCTATGAGTAGAGTTGTGCGCAGGAGGATGAATGTGCTGGAAATGAGATGTTTGAGGACAATGTGTGGTGTGAGGTGGTTTGATCGAGTAAGTAACGTAAGGGTAAGAGAGATGTGTGGAAATAAAAAGAGCGTGGTTGAGAGAGCAGGAGAGGGTGTTTTGAAATGGTTCGGGCACATGGAGAGAATGAGTGAGGAAAGATTGACCAAGAGAATATATGTGTCGGAGGTGGAGGGAACGAGGAGAAGAGGGAGACCAAATTGGAGGTGGAAAGATGGAGTGAAAAAGATTTTGTGTGATCGGGGCCTGAACATGCAGGAGGGTGAAAGGAGGGCAAGGAATAGAGTGAATTGGAGCGATGTGGTATATCGGGGTTGACGTGGTGTCAGTGGATTGAATCAAGGCATGTGAAGCGTCTGGGGTAAACCATGGAAAGTTGTGTAGGTATGTATATTTGCGTGTGTGGACGTATGTATATACATGTGTATGGGGGTGGGTTGGGCCATTTCTTTCGTCTGTTTCCTTGCGCTACCTCGCAAACGCGGGAGACAGCGACAAAGCAAAAAAAAAAAAAAAATATATATATATATATATATATATATATATATTTATATATATATATATATATATATATATATATATATATATATATATATATATATATATATATTTATATATATATATATATATATATATATATATATATATATATATATATATATATATATATATATATATATATATATGTATATATATCTTTGTTGCTAAAAGTAATTACAATAGCCCAATAACAGTTGTCTCCTAATGGTATTTTGTCAGCATGAAGCCAAAAGAATTACAAAAAACAGCTGTAATAAGATATAATTAACCTAAATTTTTTGTTTTATACATGATTTCCAGAGCACTACCGTTGCACTGTATCTAATACAGGCTGAAAATACATGACGATTAACATATAATGACATCAGAAGAAATATTTTTCACTGTTACAAGAAACACGTGCTGTCATATTTTTTGGTAATGGGATTCAAATAGATCTTTATACCAGAACTATGTCTGAAATAATCTTCCCCTTCATATATTTTAAGCTGGGCTTAACCTTCTGAAAATGGCTACAATCAGTTGTAAAACATTTGCTCAAAGTGAATGATATAAAAACTACAACTTTACAATACTCACTGTAACTGCACTTTCTTCACTTGGAGTGTAGAAAATTTGATATATCATGTGATTCATGTTCAGTGCAACTGCACAATGTTCAATATAATTGTTAGTTCACACAAGGAGCAAAATAATCACTACATGTACTTCATTACACATCAATAAAATGTTCACCATATTCACCAAAAAGTCATGATAATCATCATAAATGAAGAGGGAAAGAAGAAAATAAGGACAAGGAAGAACACAGTGATGAGAAGACAATGAATGAAGGTAGGTGGTGAAGCAATTTCAATGGCCAAGGTAATGGGAAGAAGAAGAAGCAGCTGCAATATTAGTAATAATGACAGCAGAAGTTGTTCTATTGCAATAAAATAATGCTTGAGTAATTAGTAGCACATGGAATAGCTAAGCTCGAAACAGCAATAACACAAGAGGAAAAAGAAAAATCATATACTGAGGATGAACAGAAAAAGCAGAATGATAATGCAGGATGAAAAATGACCCTCAAAGAAAAATGTGATAATTCACCATCAATATGCAATGAGGGATGTAACCCTATAATCCTCCACAGTAAATTGAAAAAAAGGAGTCACTGGCATAAACATAATCAATAAAGATTTCAGAGTATGTTAAGCAGCTTCTAAGTAACGTAATACTTTGAGATAGTTTGGGCATGTGGAAAGAATGCAAGACTGGGAGTTTACAAGGACAATGTATGATAGTACAATTAAAGGGGTTAATTATTGTTAGGACACGTATCCTTGATAGCTTTGACATGCAGTGATCTTAGTAGCTCAGATTGATTGACAATTTTTGCAGGAGAACGCAGTACATAGTGGTTGATTCACTTTGATAATTGTAATTTCAAGAAATGGAATATATCAGATTTTGGGTTAATATCATGAGTGTAGAGTTGTGAAAGGCATGCATGGAATAGAGTGAATTGGAACAATGTGGTATGTTGGAGTTGACATACTGTCAATGGAATGAACCAGGGCATATGAAGCATCCTGGGTGGGCCGTGGAGGGGTCTGTGGGGTCTAGTTGTGGGTGGGAGCTGTGATTTGATTGCATTACACATGACACAAAGAGAATGGATGTCAGTGGATTATGTCTTTCTTTGTATGTTCCTGGCACTACCTTGCTAATGTGGGAAACTGTGATCAAGTATGAAAAAAGATATGCATTTTATGACAACCAGTCTAAGATTGATCAGCATCATGAACTCTTTACTGCACAATATTTTTTTTTTCAGATGATTTGACAGGCAAATTATGTGTTGAAAGAGTAGTTAATGTTTTCATGTAATGTTCTTTAGCTTATAGTATTTTACAAAATTTTGAAGTGTTTTTGTCTCATTTCTTATGTCATTGTATTTGCAAAAATGAAGACTGTTCCTTTAATGCAGTAAATATTTGAGGAGCTTGTTAGTCGCTGTTTCCCGCGTCAGCGAACTGGTGCCAGGAAACAGACGAAGAATGGCCCATCCACTCATATGCACACACATATATATATATATATATATATATATATATATTTTTATTATTATTATACTTTGTCGCTGTCTCCCGCGTTTGCGAGGTAGCGCAAGGAAACAGACGAAAGAAAAGGCCCAATCCCCCCCATACACATGTATATACATACGTCCACACACGCAAATATACATACCTACACAGCTTTCCATGGTTTACCCCAGACGCTTCACATGCCTTGATTCAATCCACTGACAGCACGTCAACCCCGGTATACCACATCGCTCCAATTCACTCTATTCCTTGCCCTCCTTTCACCCTCCTGCATGTTCAGGCCCCGATCACACAAAATCTTTTTCACTCCATCTTTCCACCTCCAATTTGGTCTCCCTCTTCTCCTTTCTCCCTCCACATCCGACACATATATCCTCTTGGTCAATCTTTCCTCACTCATCCTCTCCATGTGCCCAAACCACTTCAAAACACCCTCTTCTGCTCTCTCAACCACGCTCTTTTTATTTCCACACATCTCTCTTACCCTTACGTTACTCAATCGATCAAACCACCTCACACCACACATTGTCCTCGAACATCTCATTTCCAGCACATCCATCCTCCTGCGCACAACTCTATCCATAGTCCACGCCTCGCAACCATACAACATTGTTGGAACCACTATTCCTTCAAACATACCCATTTTTGCTTTCCGAGATAATGTTCTCGACTTCCACACATTCTTCAAGGCCCCCAGAATTTTCGCCCCCTCCCCCACCCTATGATCCACTTCCGCTTCCATGGTTCCATCCGCTGCCAGATCCACTCCCAGATATCTAAAACACTTCACTTCCTCCAGTTTTTCTCCATTCAAACTCACGTCCCAATTGACTTGACCCTCAACCCTACTGTACCTAATAACCTTGCTCTTATTCACATTTACTCTTAACTTTCTTCTTCCACACACTTTACCAAACTCAGTCACCAGCTTCTGCAGTTTCTCACATGAATCAGCCACCAGCGCTGTATCATCAGCGAACAACAACTGACTCACTTCCCAAGCTCTCTCATCCCCAACACACTTCATACTTGCCCCTCTTTCCAAAACTCTTGCATTTACCTCCCTAACAACCCCATCCATAAACAAATTAAACAACCATGGAGACATCACACACCCCTGCCGCAAACCTACATTAACTGAGAACCAATCACTTTCCTCTCTTCCTACACGTACACATGCCTTACATCCTCGATAAAAACTTTTCACTGCTTCTAACAACTTTCCTCCCACACCATATATTCTTAATACCTTCCACAGAGAATCTCTATCAACTCTATCATATGCCTTCTCCAGATCCATAAATGCTACATACAAATCCATTTGCTTTTCTAAGTATTTCTCACATACATTCTTCAAAGCAAACACCTGATCCACACATCCTCTACCACTTCTGAAACCACACTGCTCTTCCCCAATCTGATGCTCTGTACATGCCTTCACCCTCTCAATCAATACCCTCCCATATAATTTACCAGGAATACTCAACAAACTTATACCTCTGTAATTTGAGCACTCACTCTTATCCCCTTTGCCTTTGTACAATGGCACTATGCACGCATTCCGCCAATCCTCAGGCACCTCACCATGAGTCATACATACATTAAATAACCTTACCAACCAGTCACAATACAGTCACCCCCTTTTTTAATAAATTCCACTGCAATACCATCCAAACCTGCTGCCTTGCCCGCTTTCATCTTCCGCAAAGCTTTCACTACCTCTTCTCTGTTTACCAAATCATTTTCCCTAACCCTGTCACTTTGCACACCACCTCGACCAAAACACCCTATATCTGCCACTCTATCATCAAACACATTCAACAAACCTTCAAAATACTCACTCCATCTCCTTCTCACATCACCGCTACTTGTTATCACCTCCCCATTTGCGCCCTTCACTGAAGTTCCCATTTGCTCCCTTGTCTTACGCACTTTATTTACCTCCTTCCAGAATATCTTTTTATTCTCCCTAAAATTTAATGATACTCTCTCACCCCAACTCTCATTTGCCCTTTTTTTCACCTCTTGCACCTTTCTCTTGACCTCCTGTCTCTTTCTTTTATACATCTCCCACTCAATTGCATTTTTTCCCTGCAAAAATCGTCCAAATGCCTCTTTCTTCTCTTTCACTAATACTCTTACTTCTTCATCCCACCACTCACTACCCTTTCTAATCAACCCACCTCCCACTCTTCTCATGCCACAAGCATCTTTTGCGCAATCCATCACTGATTCCCTAAATACATCCCATTCCTCCCCCACTCCCCTTGCTTCCATTGTTCTCACCTTTTTCCATTCTGTACTCAGTCTCTCCTGGTACTTCCTCACACAGGTCTCCTTCTCAAGCTCACTTACTCTCACCACCCTCTTCACCCCAACATTCACTCTTCTTTTCTGATAACCCATACAAATCTTCACCTTAGCCTCCACAAAATAATGATCAGACATCCCTCCAGTTGCACCTCTCAGCACATTAACATCCAAAAGTCTCTCTTTCGCACGCCTGTCAATTAACACGTAATCCAATAACGCTCTCTGGCCATCTCTCCTACTTACATACGTATACTTATGTATATCTCGCTTTTTAAACCAGGTATTCCCAATCATCAGTCCTTTTTCAGCACATAAATCTACAAGCTCTTCACCATTTCCATTTACAACACTGAACACCCCATGTATACCAATTATTCCCTCAACTGCCACATTACTCACCTTTGCATTCAAATCACCCATCACTATAACCCGGTCTCGTGCATCAAAACCACTAACACACTCATTCAGCTGCTCCCAAAACACTTGCCTCTCTTGATCTTTATTCTCATGCCCAGGTGCATATTCACCAATAATCACCCACCTCTCTCCATCAACTTTCAGTTTTACCCATATTAATCGAGAATTTACTTTCTTACACTCTATCACATACTCACACAACTCCTGTTTCAGGAGTATTGCTACTCCTTCCCTTGCTCTTGTCCTCTCACTAACCCCTGACTTTACTCCCCAGACATTCCCAAACCACTCTTCCCCTTTACCCTTGAGCTTCGTTTCACTCAGAGCCAAAACATCCAGGTTCCTTTCCTCAAACATACTACCTATCTCTCCTTTTTTCACATCTTGGTTACATCCACACACATTTAGGCACCCCACTCTGAGCCTTCGAGGAGGATGAGCACTCCCCGCGTGACTCCTTCTTCTGTTTCCCATTTTAGAAAGTTAATACAAGGAGGGGAGGATTTCTGGCCCCCCCGCTCCCGTCCCCTCCAGTCGCCTTCTACGACACGCGAGGAATACGTGGGAAGTATTCTTTCACCCCTATCCCCAGGGATAATATACATATATTTATACATATACACATACACCCACATACACATACATACGCACATATACACACACACACACATACATATATATACATATGAAAAATGTAAGAAACAATTTAGAAAACTGAAACTTCTAGCTTGAAATGAATGAAAAAAATGAATGTCACATAATGGTTCAACCTCTGGCTATGGAAAAAAGGAAATGTATAATTTATTTACACAAACGTCAATAGCAGTTCTCATCAATTTAACCACTGTATTAATAAGCTTCAATGTCTAAGCTACATTTTTCTCCAATTTCACTATTTTCCTTCACTTTTTCAATTGTGTCTGAAGGTTCTACTTCAAGAGTGATATATATATATATATATATATATATATATATATATATATATATATATATATATATATATATATATATATATATATATATATATATATATATATATATATATATATATATATATATATATATATATATATATGTACATATATATATATATATATATATATATATATATATATATATATATATATATATATATATATATATATATATATATATATATATATATATATATATATATATATATATATATATGTACATATATATATATATATATATATATATATATATATATATATATATATATATATATATATATATATATATATATATATATATATATATATATATATATATATATAAATATATATATATGTGAGGAAGTACCAGGAGAGACTGAGTACAGAATGGAAAAAGGTGAGAACAATGGAAGTAAGGGGAGTGGGGGAGGAATGGGATGTATTTAGGGAATCATTGATGGATTGCGTAAAAGATGCTTGTGGCATGAGAAGAGTGGGAGGTGGGTTGATTAGAAAGGGTAGTGAGTGGTGGGATGAAGAAGTAAGAGTATTAGTGAAAGAGAAGACAGAGGCATTTGGACGATTTTTGCGGGGAAAAAATGCAGTTGAGTGGGAGACGTATAAAAGAAAGAGACAGGAGGTAGAGAGAAAGGTGCAAGAGGTGAAAAAATGGGCAAATGAGAGTTGGGGTGAGAGAGTATCAATAAATTTTAGGGAGAATAAAAAGATGTTCTGGAAGGAGGTAAATAAAGTGCGTAAGACAAGGGAGCAAATGGGAACTTCAGTGAAGGGCGCAAATGGGGAGGTGATAACAAGTAGTGGTGATGTGAGAAGGATATGGAGTGAGTATTTTGAAGGTTTGTTGAATGTGTTTGATGATAGAGTGGCAGATATAGGGTGTTTTGGTCGAGGTGGTGTGCAAAGTGAGAGGGTTAGGGAAAATGATTTGGTAAACAGCGAAGAGGTAGTAAAAGCTTTGCGGAAGATGAAAGCCGGCAAGGCAGCAGGTTTGGATGGTATTGCAGTGGAATTTATTAAAAAAGGGGGTGACTGTATTGTTGACTGGTTGGTAAGGTTATTTAATGTATGTATGACTCACGGTGAGGTGCCTGAGGATTGGCGGAATGCTTGCATAGTGCTATTGTACAAAGGCAAAGGGGATAAGAGTGAGTGCTCAAATTACAGAGGTGTAAGTTTGTTGAGTATTCCTGGTAAATTATATGGGAGGGTATTGATTGAGAGGGTGAAAGCAAGTACAGAGCATCAGATTGGGGAAGAGCAGTGTGGTTTCAGAAGTGGCAGAGGATGTGTGGATCAGGTGTTTGCTTTGAAGAATGTATGTGAGAAATACTTAGGAAAGCAAATGGATTTGTATGTAGCATTTATGGATCTGGAGAAGGCATATGATAGAGTTGATAGAGATGCTCTGTGGAAGGTATTAAGAATATATGGTGTGGGAGGCAAGTTGTTAGAAGCAGTGAAAAGTTTTTATCGAGGATGTAAGGCATGTGTACGTGTAGGAAGAGAGGAAAGTGATTGGTTCTCACTGAGTGTAGGTTTGCGGCAGGTGTGTGTGATGTCTCCATGGTTGTTTAATTTGCTTATGGATGGGGTTGTTAGGGAGGTGAATGCAAGAGTTTTGGAAAGAGGGGCAAGTATGAAGTCTGTTGGGGATGAGAGAGCTTGGGAAGTGAGTCAGTTGTATACAGCGCCGGTGGCTGATTCATGTGAGAAACTGCAGAAGCTGGTGACTGAGTTTGGTAAAGTGTGTGAAAGAAGAAAGTTAAAAGTAAATGTCAATAAGAGCAAGGTTATTAGATACAGTAGGGTTGAGGGTCAAGTCAATTGGGAGGTACGTTTGAATGGAGAAAAACTGGAGGAAGTGAAGTGTTTTAGATATCTGGGAGTGGATCTGGCAGCGGATGGAACCATGGAAGCGGAAATGGATCATAGGGTGGTTGAGGGGGCGAAAATTCTGCGAGCCTTGAAGAATGTGTGGATGTCGAGAACATTATCTCGGAAAGCAAAAATGAGTATGTTTGAAGGAATACTGGTTCCAACAATGTTGTATGGTTGCGAGGCGTGGGCTATGGATAGAGTTTTGCGCAGGAGGATGGATGTGCTGGAAATGAGATGTTTGAGGACAATGTGTGGTGTGAGGTGGTTTGATCGAGTAAGTAACGTAAGGGTAAGAGAGATGTGTGGAAATAAAAAGAGCGTGGTTGAGAGAGCAGAAGAGGGTGTTTTGAAATGGTTTATGCACTTGGCGAGAATGAGTGAGGAAAGATTGACCAAGAGCATATATATGTCGGAGGTGGAGGGAACGAGGAGAAGAGGGAGACCAAATTGGAGGTGGAAAGATGGAGTGAAAAAGATTTTGTGTGATCGGGGCCTGAACATGCAGGAGGGTGAAAGGAGGGCAAGGAATAGAGTGAATTGGAGCGATGTGGTATACCGGGGTTGACGTGCTGACAGTGGATTAAATCAGGGCATGTGAAGCGTCTGGGGTAAACCATGGAAAGCTGTGTAGGTATGTATATTTTGCGTGTGTGGAAGTATGTATATACATGTGTATGGGGGTGGGTTGGGCCATTTCTTTCGTCTGTTTCCTTGCGCTACCTCGCAAACGCGGGAGACAGCGACAAAGCAAAAAAAAAAAAAAATATATATATATATATATATATAGATAGATAGATAGATAGATATGCATGTACAGAGCATCAGATTGGGGAAGAGCAGTGTGGTTTCAGAAGTGGTAGAGGATATGTGGATCAGGTGTTTGCTTTGAAGAATGTATATGAGAAATACTTAGTAAAGCAAATGGATTTGTATGTAGCATTTAATCTGGAGAAGGCATATAATAGAATTGATATAGATGCTCTGTGGAAGGTATTAAGAATATATCTTATGGGAGGCAAGTTGTTAGAAGCAGTGAAAAGTTTTTATCGAGGATGTAAGGCATGTGTACGTGTAGGAAGAGAGGAAAGTGATTGGTTCTCAGTGAATGTAGGTTTGCGGCAGGGGTCTGTGATGTCTCCATGGTTTTTTAATTTGTTTATGGATGAGGTTGTTAGGGAGGTAAATGCAAGAGTTTTGGAAAGAAGGGCAAGTATGAAGTCTGTTGTGGATGAGAGAGCTTGGGAAGTGAGTCAGTTGTTGTTCGCTGATATTACAGCGCTGGTGGCTGATTCATGTGAGAAACTGCAGAAGCCGGTGACTGAGTTTGGTAAAGTGTGTGAAAGAAAAAAGTTAAGAGTAAATGTGAATAAGAGCAAGGTTATTAGGTACAGTAGGGTTGAGGGTCAAGTCAATTGGGAGGTAAGTTTGAATGTAGCAAAACTGGAGGATGTGAAGTGTTTTAGATATCTGGGAGTCTATCTGGCAGCGGATGAAACCATGGAAGCGGAAGTAGATCTTAGGATGCGGGAGGGGGCGAAAATCCTGGGAGCCTTGAAGAATGTTTGGAAGTCGAGAACATTATCTCGGAAAGCATAAATGGGTATGTTTGAAGGAATACTGATTCCAACAATGTTGTATGGTTGCGAGGCGTGGGCTATGGATAGAGTTGTGCGCAGGAGGATGGATGTGCTTGAAATGAGATGTTTGAGGACAATGTGTGGTGTGAGGTGGTTTGATCGAGTGAGTAACGTGAGGGTAAGAGAGATGTGTGGAAATAAAAAGAGCGTGGTTGAGAGAGCAGAAGAGGGTGTTTTGAAGTGGTTTGGGCACATGGAGAGAATGAGTGAGGAAAGATTAACCAAGAGGATATATATGTCGGAGGTGGAGGGAACGAGGAGAAGAGGGAGACCAAATTGGAGGTGGAAAGATGGAGTGAAAAAGATTTTGTGTGATCGGGGCCTGAACATGCAGGAGTGTGAAAGGAGGGCGAGGAATAGAGTGAATTGGAGCGATGTGGTATACCGGGTTTGACGTGCTGTTAGTGGATTGAATCAAGGCATCTGAAGCGTCTGGGGTAAACCATGGAAAGCTGTGTAGGTATGTATATTTGCGTGTGTGGACGTATGTATATACATGTGTATGGGGGGTTTGGGCCATTTCTTTCGTCTGTTTCCTTGCGCGACCTCGCAAACGCGGGAGACAGCGACAAAGCAAAAAAAAAAAAAAAGTATAAAAGTATAAAGTATAAAGAAAAAAAGATATATATGAAGTATGTATATGAGAAATACTTAGAAAAGCAAATGGATTTGTATGTAGCATTTATGGATCTGGAGAAGGCATATGATAGAGTTGATAGAGATGCTCTGTGGAAGGTATTAACAATATATGGTGTGGGAGGCAAGTTGTTAGAAGCAGTGAAAAGTTTTTATCGAGGATGTAAGGCATGTGTACGTGTAGGAAGAGAGGAAAGTGATTGGTTCTCAGTGAATGTAGGTTTGCGGCAGTGGTGTGTGATGTCTCCATGGTTGTTTAATTTGTTTATGGATGGGGTTGTTAGGGAGGTGAATGCAAGAGTTTTGGAAAGAAGGGCAAGTATGAAGTCTGTTGGGGATGAGAGAGCTTGGGAAGTGAGTCAGTTGTTGTTCGCTGATGATACAGCGCTGGTGGCTGATTCATGTGAGAAACTGCAGAAGCTGGTGACTGAGTTTGGTAAAGTGTGTGAAAGAAGAAAGTTAAGAGTAAATGTGAATAAGAGAAAGGTTATTAGGTACAGTAGGGTTGAGGGTCAAGTCAATTGGGAGGTGAGTTTGAATGGAGAAAAACTGGAGGAAGTGAAGTGTTTTAGATATCTGGGAGTGGATCTGGCAGCGGATGGAAACATGGAAGCGGAAGTGGATCATAGGGTGGGGGAGGGGGCGAAAATTCTGGGGGCCTTGAAGAATGTGTGGAAGTCGAGAACATTATCTCGGAAACCAAAAATGGGTATATTTGAAGGAAAAGTGGTTCCAACAATGTTGTATGGTCGCGAGGCGTAGACTATGGATAAAGTTGTGCTCAGGAGGATGGATGTGCTGGAAATGAGATGTTTGAGGACAATGTGTGGTGTGAGGTGGTTTGATCGAGTAAGTAACGTAAGGGTAAGAGAGATGTGTGGAAATAAAAAGAGAGTGGTTGAGAGAGTAGAAGAGGGTGTTTTGAAATGGTTTTGTCACATGGAGAGAATGAGTGAGGAAAGATTGACCAAGAGGATATATGTGTCGGAGGTGGAGGGAACGAGGAGAAGAGGGAGACCAAATTGGAGGTGGAAAGATGGAGTGAAAAAGATTTTTTGTGATCGGGGCCTGAACATGTAGGAGGGAGAAAGGAGGGCAAGGAATAGAGTGAATTGGAGCGATGTGGTATACCGGGGTT
>NC_092239.1:47632706-47652706 GCF_036320965.1 Panulirus ornatus | reverse complement strand
ACTCAGCACATTACACATCCAAAGGTCTCTCTTTCGTACGTCTATCAATTAACACGTAATCCAATAACGGTCTCTGGCCATCTCTCCTACTTACATACGTATACTTATGTATATCTCGCTTTTTAAACCAGGTATTCCCAGGTATATATATATATATATATATATATATATATATATATATATATATATATATATATATATATACATAGATATTTTTATTTATATTTATCTATTTTGATTTGTCGCTGTCTCCCGCGTTTGCGAGTTAGCGCAAGGAAACAGACGAAAGAAATGGTCCAACCCACCCCCACACACAATGTATATACATACACGTCCACACGCGCAAATATACATACCTAAACATCTCAATGTACACATATATAGACACACACAGACACATACATATATACCCATGCACACAATTCACACTGTCTGCCTTTATTCATTTTCATCGCCACCTCGCCACACATGGAAGAGCATCCCCCTCCCCCTCAAGTGTGCGAGGTAGCACTAAGAAAAGACAACAAAGGCCCCATTCGTTCACACTCAGTCTCTAGATGTCATGAAATAATGACCGAAACTACAGCTCCCTTTCCATATGCAGGCCCCACACAACCTTCCATGGTTTACCCCAGACGCTTCACATGCCTTGATTCAATCCACTGACATCACGTCAACCACGGTATACCACATCGATCCAATTCACTCTATTCCTTGCCCTCCTTTCACCCTCCTGCATATTCAGGCCCCGATCACTCAAAATCTTTTTCACTCCATCTTTCCACATCCAATTTCGTCTCCCACTTTTCCTCGTCCCCTCCACCTCCTACACATATATCCTCTTGGTCAATCTTTCCTCACTCATTCTCTCCATGTGCCCAAACCATTTCAAAACACCCTCTTCTTCTCTCTCAACCACGCTCTTTTTATTTCCACATATATCTCTTACCCTTACAATACTTACTCGATCAAACCACCTCACACCACACATTGTCCTCAGACATTTCATTTCCAGCACATCCACCCTCCTGCGCACAACTCTATCCATAGCCCAAGCCTCGCAACCATACAACATTGTTGGAACCACTATTCCTTCAAACATACACATTTTTGCTTTCCGAGATAATGTTCTCGACTTACACACATTCTCCAAGGCTCCCAGGATTTTCGCCCCCTCCCCCACCCCATGATTCACTTACGCTTCCATGGTTCCATCCGCTGCCATATCCACTCCCAGATATCTAAAACACTTTACTTCCTCCAGTTTTTCTTCATTCAAACTTACCTCCCAATTGACTTGACCCTCAACCCTACTGTACCTAATGACCTTGCTCTTATTCACATTTACTGTTAACTTTCTTCTTTCACACACTTTACCAAACTCAGTCACCAGCTTCTGCAGTTTCTCACATGAATCAGCCACCAGCGCTGTATCATCAGCGAACAACAACTGACTCACTTCCCAAGCTCTCTCATCCACAACAGACTTCATACTTGCCCCTCTTTCCAAAAGTCTTGCATTCACCACCCTAACAACCACATCCATAAACAAATTAAACAACCATGGAGACATCACACACCCCTTCCGCAAACCTACATTCACTGAGAACCAATCACTTTCCTCTCTTCCTACACGTACGCATGCCTTACATCCTCGATAAAAACTTTTCACTGCTTCTAACAACTTGCCTCCCACACCATATATTCTTAATACCTCCCAAAGAGCATCTGTATCAACTCTATGATATGCCTTCTCCAGATCCATAAATGCTACATACAAATCCATTTGCTTTTCTAAGTATTTCTCACATACATTCTTGAAAGCAAACACATGATCCACACATCCTCTACCACTTCTGAAACCACACTGCTCTTCCCCAATCTGATGCTCTGTACATGCCTTCACCCTCTCAATGAATACCCTCCCATATAATTTACCAGGAATACTCAACAAAATTATACCTCTGTAATTTGAGCACTCACTCTTATTTCCTTTGCCTTTGTACAATGGCACTATGCACGCATTCCGCCAATCCAATATGTATATATATGTATATATCATTAAATTTTAGGGAGAATAAAAAGATGTTCTGGAAGGAGGTAAATAAAGTGCGTAAGACAAGGGAGCAAATGGGAACTTCAGTGAAGGGCGCTAATGTGGAGGTGATAATAAGTAGTGGTGATGTGAGAAGGAGATGGAGAGAGTATTTGGAAGGTTTGTTGAATGTGTTTGATGACAGAGTGGCAGATATAGGGTGTTTTGGTCGAGGTGTTGTCCAAAGTGAGAGGGTTAGGGAAAATGATTTGGTAAACAGAGAAGAGGTAGTAAAAGCTTTGCGGAAGATGAAAGCCGGCAAGGCAACAGGTTTGGATGGTATTGCAGTGGAATCTGACTGTATTTTTGACTGGTTGGTAAGGTTATTCAATGTATGTATGACTCATGGTGAGGTGCCTGAGGATTGGCGGAATGCTTGCATAGTGCCATTGTACAAAGGAAAAGGGGATAAGAGTTAGTGCTCAAATTACAGAGGTATAAGTTTGTTGAGTATTCCTGGTAAATTATATAGGAGGGTATTCATTGAGAGGGTGAAAGCATGTACAGAGCATCAGATTGGGGAAGAGCAGTGTGGTTTCAGAAGTGGTAGAGGATGTGTGGATCAGGTGTTTGCTTTGAAGAATGTATGTGACAAATACTTAGAAAAGCAAATGGATTTGTATGTAGCACTTATGGATCTGTAGAAGGCATATGATAGAGTTGATAGAGATGCTCTGTGGAAGGTATTAAGAATATATGGTGTGGGAGGCAAGTTGTTAGAAGAAGTGAAAAGTTTTTATCGAGGAGTTAAGGCAAGTGTACGTGTATGAAGTGTGGAAAGTGATTGGTTCTCAGTGAATATAGGTTTGCGGCAGGGGTGTGTGATGTCTCCATGGTTGTTTAATTTGTTTATGGATGAGGTTGCTATGGAGGTGAATGCAAGAGTTTTGTAAAGAGGGGCAAGTATGAAGTATGTTGTGGATGAGAGAGCTTGGGAAGTGAGTCATTTGTTGTTCGCTGATGATACAGCGCTGGTGGCTGATTCATGTGAGAAACTGTAGAAGTTGGTGACTGAGTTTGGTAAAGTGTGTGAAAGAAGAAAGTTAGGAGTAAGTGTGAATAAGAGCAATGTTATTAGGTACAGTGGGGTTGAGGGTTAAGTCAATTGGGAGGTATGTTTGAATGGAGAATAACTGGAGGAAGTAAAGTCTTTTAGATATCTGGGAGTGGATCTGGCAGCGGATGGAACCATGGAAGCGGAAGTGAATCATAGGTTGGGGGAGGGGGCGAAAATCCTGGAAGCCTTGAAAAATGTTTGGAAGTCGAAAACATTATCTCGGAAAGCAAAAATGAGTATGTTTGAAGGAATAGTGGTTCCAACAATGTTTTATGGTTGCGAGGCGTGGGCTATGGATAGAGCTGTGCGCAGGAGGGTGGATGTACTGCAAATGAGATGTTTAAGGACAATATATGTTGTGAGGTGGTTTGATCGAGTAAGTTATGTATGGGTAAGAGAGATGTGTGGAAATAAAAAGAGCGTGGTTGAGAGAGCAGAAGATGGTGTTTTGAAATGGTTTGGGCACATGGAGAGAATGAGTGAGGAAAGATTGACCAAGAGGATATATGTGTCGGAGGTGGAGGGAACGAGAAGTGAGAGACCAAATTGGAGGTGGAAAGATGGAGTGAAAAAGATTTTGAGTGATCGGGGCCTAAACATGCAGGAGGGTGAAAGGCGGGCAAGGAATAGAGTGAATTGCATCGATGTGGTATACCGGGGTTGACGTGCTGTCAGTGGATTGAATCAGGGCATGTGAAGCGTCTGGGGTAAACCATGGAAAGTTGTGTGGGGCCTGGATGTGGAAAGGGAGCTGTAGTTACGGGCATTATTGCATGACAGCTATAGACTGAGTGTGAACGAATGGGGCCGTTATTGTCTTTTCCTAGCGCTACTTCGCACACTTGAGGGGGGAGGGGGATGGTATTCCAAGTGTGGCGAGGTAGCGATGGGAATAAATAAAGGCATACAGTGTGAATTGTGTGCATGGGTATATATGTATGTGTCTGTGTGTGTATATATATGTTTGCATTAAGATGTATAGGTATGTATATTTGCTTGTGTGGACGTGTATTGGGGTGTCTAAATGTGTGTGGATGTAACCAAGGTAAGAAAAAAGGAGAGATAGGTAGTATGTTTGAGGAAAGGAACCTGGATGTTTTGGCTCTGAGTGAAACGAAGCTAAAGGGTAAAGGGGAAGAGTGGTTTGGGAATGTCTTGGGAGTAAAGTCAGGGGTTAGTGAGAGGACAAGAGCAAGGGAAGGAGTAGCACTACTCCTGAATCAGGAGTTGTGGGAGTATGTGATAGAGTGTAAGAAAGTAAATTCTACATTCATATGGGTAAAACTGAAAGTTGATGGAGAGAGATGGGTAATTATTGGCGCATATGCACCTGGGCATGAGAAGAAAGATCATGAATGGCAAGTGTTTTGGGAGCAGCTGAATGAGTGTGTTAGTGGTTTTGATGCACAAGACCGGGTTATAGAGATGGGTGATTTGAATGCAAAGGTGAGTAATATGGAAGTTGAGGGAATAATTGGTATACATGGAGTGTTCAGTGCTGTAAATGGAAATGCTGGAGAGCTTGTAGATTTATGTGCTGAAAAAGGACTGGTGATTGGGAATACCTGGTTAAAAAGGGAGATATACATAAGTATACCTATGTAAATAGGAGAGATGGCCAGAGAGCGTTATTGGATTACGTGTTAATTGATAGACACACGAAAGAGAGACTTCTGGATGTTAATGTGCTGAGAGGTGCAACTGGAGGGATGTCTGATCATTATCTTGTGGAAGCAAAGGTGAAGATTTGTGGGGGTTTTCAGAAAAGAAGAAAGAATGCGGGGGCGAAAAGAGTGATGAGAGTAAGTGAGCTTGGGAAGGAGATTTGTTTGAGGAAGTACCAGGAGAGACTGAGTACAGAATGGAAAAAGGTGAGAACAAAGTAGGTAAGGTGAGTGGGGGAGGAATGGAATGTATTTAGGGAAGCAGTGATGGCTTGCGGAAAAGATGCTTGTGGCATGAGAAGCGTGGGAGGTGGGTTGATTAGAAAAGGTAGTGAGTGGTGGGATGAAGAAGTAAGATTATTAGTGAAAGAAAGAAGAGAGGCATTTGAACGATTTTTACAGGGAAAAAATGCAAATGAGTGGGAGAGGTATAAAAGAAAGAGGCAGGAGGTCAAGAGAAAGGTGCAAGAGGTGAAAAAGAGGGCAAATGAGAGTTGGGGTGAGAGAGTATCATTAAATTTCAGGGAGAATAAAAAGATGTTTTGGAAGGAGGTAAATAAAGTGCGTAAGACAAGGGAGCAAATGGGAGCTTCAGTGAAGGGGGCTAATGGGGAGGTGATAACAAGGAGTGGTGATGTGAGAAGGAGATGGAGTGAGTATTTTGAAGGTTTGTTGAATGTGTTTGATGATAGAGTGGCAGATGTGGGGTGTCTTGGTCGAGGTGGTGTGCACAGTGAGAGGGCTAGGGAAAATGATTTGGTAAATAGAGAAGAGGTAGTAAAAGCTTTACGGAAGATGAAAGCCAGCAAAGCAGCAGGTTTGGATGGCATTGCAGAGGAATTTATTAAAAAAGGGGGTGAATGTATTGTTGACTGGTTGGTACGGTTATCTAATGCATGTATGATTCATGGTGAGGTGCCTGAGGATTGGCGGAATGCTTGCATAGTGCCATTGTACAAAGGCAAAGGGGATAAGAGTGAGTGCTCAAATTACAGTGGTATAAGTTTCTTGAGTATTCCTTGGTAAATTATATGGGAGGGTATTGATTGAGAGGGTGAAGGCATGTACAGAGCATCAGACTGGGGAAGAGCAGTGTGGTTTCAGAAGTGGTAGAGGATGTGTGGATCAGGTGTTTGCTTTGAAGAATGTATGCGAGAAATACTTAGAAAAACAAATGGATTTGTATGTAGCATTTATGGATCTGGAGAATGCATATGATAGAGTTGATAGAGATGCTCTGTGGAAGGTATTAAGAATATATGGTGTGGGAGGCAAGTTGTTAGAAGCAGGAAAAGTTTTTATCGAGCATGTAAGGCATATGTACGTGTAGGAAGAGAGGAAAGTGATTGGTTCTCAGTGAATGTAGGTTTGCGGCAGGGGGTGTGATGTCTCCATTGTTGTTTAATTTGTTTATGAATTGGGTTGTTAGGGAGGTGAATGTAAGAGTTTTGGAAAGAGGGGCAAGTATGCAGTCTGTTGTGGATGAGAGAGTTTGGAAAGAGAATCAGTTGTTGTTCGGTGATGATACAGCGCTGGTGGCTGATTCATGTAAGAAACTGCAGAAGCTGGTGACTGAGTTTGGTAAAGTGTGTGAAAGAAGAGAGTTAAGAGTAAATGTGAATAAGAGCAAGGTTATTAGGTACAGTAGGTTTGAGGGTCAAGTCAATTGGGAGGTAAGTTTGAATGGAGAAAAGCTGGAGGAAGTGAAGTGTTTTAGATACCTGGGAGTGAATATGGCAGCGGATGGAACCATGGAAGCGGAAGTGAATCATGAGGTGGGGGAGGGGGCGAAAATTCTGAGAGACTTGAAGAATGTGTGGAAGTCGAGATCATTATCTCGGAAAGCAAAAATGTGTATTTTTGAAGTAATAGTGGTTCTAACTATGTTGTATGGTTGCGAGGCTTGGGCTATGGATAGAGTTGTGCGCAGGAGGGTGGATGTGCTGAAAATGAGATGTTTGAGGACAATATGTGGTGTGAGGTGGTTTGATCGTGTAAGTAATGTAAGGGTGAGAGAGATGTGTGGAAATAAAAAGAGTGTGGTTGAGAGAGCAGAAGAGGGTGTTTTGAAATGGTTTGGTCACATGGAGAGAATGAGTGGGGAAACATTGACCTAGAGGATATATGTGTCAGAGGTGGAGGGAAGGAGGAGGAGTGGGAGACCAAATTGGAGGTGGAAAGATGGAGTGAAAAAGATTTTGTGTAATCGGGGCCTGAACATGCAGGAGGGTGAAAGGAGGGCAGGGAATAGAGTGAATTGGATCGATGTGGTATACCGGGGTTGACGTGCTGTCAGTGGATTGAATCAGGGCATGTGAAGCGTCTTGGGTAAACCATGGAAAGCTGTGTAGGTATGTATATTTGCGTGTGTGGACGTATGTATATATATGTGTATGGGTGTGGGTTGGGCCATTTCTTTCGTCTGTTTCCTTGCGCTACCTCGCAAACGCGGGAGACAGCGACAAAGCAGAAAAAAAAAATATTTATTTTTTTATACTAAATCGCCGTCTCCCGCGTTAGAGAGGTAGCGCAGGGTAATAGACGTGAGAGTGGTCCAACCCACCCACGCACACGTTTGTATGCTATGGTTTGGGTGCATTATACATGACAGCTAGAGACTGAGTGCGAACGAATGAGGCCTTTGTTGTCTTTTCCTAGCGCTACCTCGCGCACATGCCGGGGGAGGGGGTTGTTATTTCATGTGTGGCGAGGTGGCGACGGAAATGAGTAAAGGCAGCAAGTTTGAATTATGTACATGTGTATATATGTATATGTCTGTGTATGTATATATATATGTATACGTTGAAAGGTATAGGTATGTATATGTGCGTGTGTGAACGTGTAAGTATATACATGTGTATGTGGGTGGGTTGGGCCATTCTTTCGTCTGTTTCCTTGCGCTACCTCGCTAACGCGGGAGATAGCGACAAAGCAAAATAAATATATAAAATATATATATGTATATATATATATATATATATATATATATATATATATATATATATATATATATATATATATATATATATATATATATATATATATATATATATATATATATATATTTATATATATATATATATATATATATGGGTGATTTGAATGCAAAGGTGAGTAATGTGGCAGTTGAGGGAATAATTCTTATACATTGGGTGTTCAGTGTTGTCAATGGAAATGGTGAAGAGCTTGTAGATTTATCTGCTGAAAAAGGACTGGTGATTGGGAATACCTGGTTTAAAAAGAGAGATATACATGAGTATACGTATGGAAGTAGGATAGATGGCCAGAGAGCGTAATTGGATTACGTGTTAATTGATAGACTCGCGAAAGAGAGACGTTTCGATGTTAATGTGCTGAGAGGTGCAACTGGATGGATGTCTGATCATTATCTTTTGGAGGTAAAAGTGAAGATTTGTAGAGGTTTTTAGAAAAGAAGGGAGAGTGTTGGGGTGAAGAGAATGGTGAGAGTAGGTGAGCTTGGGAAGGAGGCTTGTGTGAGGAAGTACCAGGAGAGACTGAGTACAGATTGGAAAAAGGTGAGAACAAAGGAGGTAAGGAGATTGGGGAAGGAGTGGGATGTATTTAGGGAAGCAGTGATGGCTTACGCAAAAGATGCTTGTGGCATGAGAAGCGTGGGAGGTGGGCAGATTAGAAAGGGTAGTGAGTGATGGGATGAAGAAGTAAGATTATTAATGAAAGAGAAGAGAGGGGCATTTAGACGATTTTTACAGGGAAATAATGCAAATGAGTGGTTGATTTATAAGAGAAAGAGGCAGGATGTCAAGAGAAAGGTGCTAGAGGTGAAAAAGAGGGCAAATGAGAGTTGGGGTGAGAGAGTATCATTAAATTTTAGGGAAAATAAAAGGATGTTTTAGAAGGAGGTAAATAAAGTGCGTAAGACAATGGAACAAATGGGAACTTCAGTGAAGGGGGCTAATGGGGAGGTGATAACAAGTAGTGTTGATGTGAGGAGATGGAGTGAGTATTTTGCAGGTTTGTTGAATGTGTTTGATTATAGATTGGCAGATGTAGGGTGTTTTGGTCGCGGTGGTGTGCAATGTGAGAGGGCTATGGAGAATGATTTGGTAAACAGAGAAGAGGTAGTGAAAGCTTTGCGGAAGATGTAAGCCGGCAAGGCAGCGGAGTTGGATGGTATTTCTGTGGAATTAATTTAAAAAGGGGGTGACTCTATTGTTGAATGGTTGGTAAGGTTATCCAATGTATGTATGACTCATGGTGAGGAGCGTGAGGATTGGCGGAATGCCTGCATAGTGCCATTGTACAAAGGCAAAGGGGACAAAGGTGATTGCTCAAATTACAGAGGTATAAGTTTGTTGAGTATTCGTGGTAAATTATATGGGAGTGTATTGATTGAGAGGGTGAAGGCATGCACAGGGCATCAGATTGGGGAAGAGCAGTGTGGTTTCAGAAATGGTAGAGGATGTGTGGAATAGGTGTTTGCTTTGAAGAATGTATGTGAGAAATACTTAGATTAACAGATGGATTTGTATATAGCATTTATGGATCTGGAGAAGGCATACGATAGAGTTGATACAGCTGCTCTACGGAAGGCATTAAGAGAATATGGTGTGGGAGGTAAGTTGCTAGAAGCAATGAAAAGCTTTTATCGAGGATGTAAGGCGTGTGTACGAGTAGGAAGAGAGGAAAGTGATTGGTTCCCATTGAATGTCGGTTTGCTGCAAGGATGCGTGATATGTCCATGGTTTTTTAATTTGTTTGTGGATTTCGTTGTTAGGTTGGTGAATGCAAGAGTTTTGGATATAGGGGCAAGTATGCAGTCTGATGTACATGAGAAGGCTTGGGAAGCGAGTCTGTTGTTGTTCAATGATGATACAGCGCTGGTGGCTGATTCATGTGAGAAACTGCAGAAGCTGAATACTGAGTTTGGTAAAGTGTGTGAAAGAAGAAAGCTGAGAGTAAATGTTAATAAGAGTAAGATTATTAGGCTCAGTAGCTTGAGGGACAAGTAAATTGGGAGGTGAGTTTAAATGGAGAAAAACTGGAGGAAGTGAAGTGTTTTAGATATCTGTGAGTGGATTGGCAGCAGATGGAACCATGGAAGCGGAAGTGAGTCACTGGATGGGGGAGGGGGCAAAGGTTCTGGGAGCGTTGGAGAATGTGTGGAAGTCGAGAACGTCATCTTGGAGAGCAAAAATGGGTATGTTTGAAAGAATAGTGGTTCTAACATTGTTATATAGTTGCGAGGCTTGGGCTATAGATAGGGTTGTGCAGAGGAGGGTGGATGTGTTGGAAATGAGATGTTTAAGGACAATTTGTGATGAGAAGTGGTTTGATCGAGTAAGTAATGAAAGGGTGAGAGAGAGATGTGTGGTAATAAGAAGTGTGGTTGAGAGAGTAGAAATGGGTGTATTGAAATGGTTTGGTCACATGGAGAGATTGAGCGAGGAAAGATTGACAAGAGGATTTATGTGTCAGAGATGGAGGGCACGAGAAGTGGGAGACCAAACTGGAGGTGGAAGGATGGAGTGAAAAAGATTTTGAGTGATCGGGGCCTGAACATACAGGAGGGTGAAAGGCGCGTAATTGGAACGATGTTTTATTCCGTGGTCGACCTGCTGTCAGTGGATTGAACCAGCGTATGTGAAACGTCTGGGGTAAACCATGGAAAGGTCTGTGGACCTGGTTATGGATAGGGTGCTACGGTTTCGGTGCATTGCACATAACACCCTACTGCTATCAACTTTAGTTGTTTAGTTCCCCGGCGCTTGTGGCCTCAGTTACCGCCATGCCGACTGCCGTGGTATGCGTGGCGCAAGACTTATGGATGTCCGCCTGCATGCTCTCGACGAAGGCTGGGATTATGCGTTTGTCTTCGTATTCCCAAAAGTTTCCTCGTCTTTGGCAGAAAACAAACGCAGGTCTGATGAACCACTGGAAAATTCAATTGCAAAGACTAAGAGAATGGAATGCAGGCAGCGTTACTCATATTTGATAGTCCTGGGTCTCCCTTTGTAGACCACTGAAGACTATACACACACACACACACACACACACACACACACACACACACACACACACACACACACACACACACACACACACACACACACACACACACACACTCAGTTGCTCGCCCTATACATTCCCCTCTCTTGGCTTCCCTTCTTCACTTTGCTCCTTCATATCTAGCTTACTCTCTGACCGATCTGTCTATGTTGTTGTTGATGTATTATCGTTCCCCCTTTTCTCCATCAACAGCAGTGTTCCTCTCCTTCGCAAATAACCAAATACGCTCATATGCTAACGACTTATCACTGCATTCATCCACAACCGTTAATTCTGCTCCTTATTTTGTCACTTGATCTGCATATAGTCTTGATAAAGCTTTCTTAATAAACTTCGGCTTGTGGAGAATATCTCAGTTGGGTTTCGCTAGACATAGTTGAGTTTAATGCATCCACGACCCGGTTTCTATCCATCTCTCTACGGGAAACTTCTTGCAATTCTCGTTTATCCTTTGATCGTTGTGTCATTTCACCTTTTGACTTAATGAATATTCTTGTTAATGCTTTAACATCCACTACTTTTTGGAAATCCTATATTACGGATATAGCTAAGTCTGCCTCAAGGAAACTGGGTGTCCTGTTTAGATGTAGAAACTTCCTTTCTTCTGAACAGTTGTTATGTTTGTATAAGGGATTGCTTCGTCCTTGTTTGGAGTACTGCTCTTACATTTGGAGTGGTTCTAGCTCTGCTTCCTTACTAGAGAGTTGAGTCGAAAGCAGTCCTCATTATTACTGTCCCAGGGTAACTTTTGAACTTGATTCGTTTGCCCTGTGCCTTAATGTTGGTTCACTTTCCGTATTCTATACGTATCACTTTGGATTTTGCTCCCGAGAGGTAGTTGTTTGTGTGCCCCTCCACTAGCTAGACCACGCAATACCCAGCAAGCTGCTGCGTCACATAATTTCTGTGTGGCCATCGGCAATTCTAAGGTGGGCTGTTTCTATACCCACTGTTTCCTCTACACCTCGAAGCTTTGGAACTGGCTACCTTTTCATGTGTTTCCCAATAACTATGACCTGGCACATTTTGAGAGACAGGTTTTTCACTTTCTCTAGAATTCGCAAATACTTTTCCTTCTCTTTTCTTTTTCCATTCCATAATTCTTGATGTAGACCTTTTTCCGGAACTGGTCGCTTCAACATAAAAAGATATTTCCTTGGTTTACATCGAATCCTTCACATAACCTGGTTTGTCCCATGGATAACATGTCGACCCCAGTATACCACATCTTCCTAATTCACCCTATCCCGTACACGCCTTTCACCGCCATGCAAGTTCAGGCTCCGATCGCTCAAAATCTCTTTCACTCCATTCCTCCACATTCAGTTGGGTCGCCCGGTTGGTGGCGAGGACGACATTTGACCAGAAGCAACACCAGTGAGAGGACAGAACACTGAGTGAGGTGTGCGATGTCTATATGTTTTTTGGCTTGATTCAGATATCATCGGTATTTTCTAAAGATTACTGATTTCGATGAGAAATCTTCTTACATCTCAAGGCATTAGTCTCATAAAACATACCTCCATTAGTGAGTCATGTGCTACAGTACTGTCACTCTGGAAACAGTCAACACCTTCATAGACCCAGCAGTCATTTCTTAGGTTAGTCATCGAGGACGGCTTAGCTCACAACTCCTTGATCGTTGGAACTCACTTATCTTTCCATGCTGCTCGACCATTTTTCAGCGTTTGATACGAGTGACCAGCCTCGTATATCAGGTTATCAAGGGTTCACATATAACTTACACGGTAGTACTGTACGTAGGCGTTGTTGCCCTCCCATAGCATAGTCACAGTAGGGTCGTCCAGCACATCCCTGAGGGTATGGTAAGGTTGTGGGATGTGTCTCACGGCCAGGAGCGGACATGAGGTTGCCGGCGTAGCTCCGTGTTAACACCAGCGTCATCATCATCCACACCCCCAACACCAGCCGCTCCCACCACAGGTCTGGAGGCACTGGGTTATCTGTCCAAATATCAGTTCAGTTCTGGATGAGTTCTGTATTGATGGTGCATATATTCCCCAATCACATTTCAGTACAAAATGCTTCTCCATGTATCAGCTGCCATGAAAATAAAAGAAAATCTACTTTAGAACAATCTTAAGCAACAATGAAGAGAAACTGATATAAATGAAGTATACAGAGTACAGATGTAAGGGACAGGATATCTTTCTGTCTAAATCTTCATTTGGTTGTGAACAGTTTGGGCCTTATCATCTGGAGGTCCAACCCCAAGTTAACAATAACAGAGAAGTTAATGATCTTTCCTCTTCATGTGACTGAGTCGGTAAAGATAATGGTTATGTGGAAATGATTTATACTCAAGAAAATAGATGATACTTCTACATTTCACTTTGAGTAAAAGGTATGAATATCCAACATGAGATGCTCAGACACATGCAGAGAGTAAGGAATCATTGTCAACTTTTATAACATGAAAATAAGACGAGTAATCGCTCAACCAGGATTGTCTTGTAAACTGTAATTGAAAATAAGCGCAGTGATCACCTATGCTCATGAAATTACTTGGGTTGATATCGGCATCATATTTCTCCACCATTGCAATGGTATTCATTTTGATGAGGTGAAAGAGAAGCACATATATTCATATAAAATCTAGCCAGTAATACATGGTGAACATACATAATAACATAAACACAGGAACTGGGAAAACACACTAAGATTTGTACCAATTTAACTGCAGATTTATGTTATTCCTTTCCAAATTTTACAATTAATTATTTAACTTATTCGGGTAAACCATAGTTCTGAAGCAATCTGCTTGTATTTTGTGCCCTTCATACTGCGAATACATATTATCCCTGGGGATAGGGGAGAAAGAATACTTCCCACGTATTCCCTGCGTGTCGTAAAAGGCGACTAAATGAGGGAGGAGCATGGGGCTGGAAATCCTCCCCTCCAGTTTTTATCTTTCCAAAAGAAGGAACAGAGAAGGGAGCCAAGTGAGGATTTTCCCCTCCAAGGCTCAGTTCTCTGTTCTTGACGCTACCTTGCTAACGCGGGAAATGGTGAATATGTGAAAGAAAAATAACATTTTCCGAGCGTTCCTACTTAACATGATTATCTGTTCTATGAAATGTAAATGGGCCGTCTATGTACTCGCCTTGCTGCAGAGTTACGCGGATATAAGTAAAGAATACATCCGATGACCACAGGCTTTTACTGGTAGTCTTGAGACCAGAACATGAAGATAAGAGGAACACTGTTAGAGGCATCACCAGCAGCACCGCCGTCAGGATGGTCGCCCACACCAGCGGCGTGAGGGGCAGCAGGAAGCCCCACGGGTCCACCTCTGGCCGCCCTCGGCCGCCCAGGATCCTGGCGTAGTCTATGAGTATCGGCTGAGTAAAGTCCACCACCTGGGCTCGTGTGACGCTGACACCGAAGGGGCCAAGACCGATGTCTGCTTCCTGCGTCATGACACATACGGAATACAACTGAACACTTGATGAACATCGTCAACTGAAGAACAGCCGTAATAACTTAAAGATATTATGATTTCTAAACACTGCCAGGGATTACAATATCAGATCTGAGAAGAATCGATTTCCTTCATCAATAATTCGACTATGTATTCCAATTCATTGACACGATGATAATTATATGCATTTTAAGGCAACACCTGACAAAACGTTATACAGAAGACTGTCTTGTAATATTGTAATCAAACTTTATATTCATTTTTTCCTCAAATCTTTATCCTCACCTTCCTGCCCACCATACCAACCATGCCGGTCCAGGAGCCATTGTCCTGCTTGGCGCCCCACGCGCCCGTCGGCAGGCCGTATATAACTATATCTGGGGAGAGACACGAGTGATGGCTTACACTCTGCAGGATCAATTCTAATACAGACTTTCTAGACATATTTTCGAGAGTTCGACATGATTTGAAGGCTTATAAAGGCCGCTACATTTGTTGCAATAAGGATAAACGTGCACTTTATGTATAGTGATGTTATTGATCAGTTATGGGGATTATAAGCTGGTGGCAGCAAGTTGGTTGTGGGTTAAGCGTTTCATTGATCTCACTTTCTTATACCATTATACAGAAGAGAGAGAAGAAGAGCTTGATGTATGTAGAGAAACTGACAAACACTGAGGTTCCCAGTGTCTCACAACACAAGCACACTAAGAACAGAAAATGAACCTGCATGACGTAAAACGTACGTGTATCATTTGTGTCAAACATGATTTATGATGCCAAAATGACTTGGTTCAGCATCACAGTATAGATTCCATTTCTTGTAACGTATCTTGTTTAGAGATTACTGAATCATGAACGCGTGTAGCATTAGAATTACTTCAAGACTTCATACAAAACTTTACTTCTGATTATCTCACATAATCAGCGACAGTGTACGGGCAAGGCGTCCCCCAGTGAAGGTCATCTCGGGTAAAAGGTTAAACGTAAAGAGAAATAAAGAAGATGTTAATATTGATATGTGACGCACATGATAATGAATAACTTTTGTTTAATACACCTTTACCGAAAGTACATAACACTTTAATGGATTCAGATATATCATGTAGCATTCAGTTCTATACTGTTAATGAAAAAAGCAGCGCAGGCTATCCGCACGTAGACGTACTCCAGTATATGTGAAGAATTGATGTAAACACGTGAAAGAGAGAAAGGAAAAAAAAAACAGACGGATCCAGAGTGATGAAAAGCATATACACAGGTGAGGATATAGGGAAGATTTTATATCTATGCATTTACAATATCAATATTTATATAGCAATATAGCAGTACCGATGTTGCAGATTAAAAGGTTTTTGATGTTTTTGTTAAGGATTTATCGTAAGCAGAGAGTGACATCGAGCAACAAGGGTGTATGATCAGTAGTGAATGGAGAGCAGTACACACTCGTCCCGGATCTTCTCCCTCCATATTAATTCATCTTCATTTCTGCTCCTGCTAAGACTGCAGCCTCGATCTGCAGGAGCCACATACAGGGCATCCTAAGATTGTATATCAATAATGATAATAAGGATAATTATGATAACGGTAATAATAATGAAAACAAAATAATTATAATGAGACTGAATTAGAAATGATAATGATAATAATTATAATACCATTGATGATAATGATAACAATGATAATAATAATGATGATAATAACAATAAATGATAATGATGATAATAATAATAATAATAATAATAATAATAATAATAATAATAATAATAATAATAGTAATAATAATAATAATAATAATAATAATAATAATAATAATAATAATAATAATAATAATAGTAATAATGATAATAATAGTAATAATAATAATGGGGATAGGGGAGATAGAATACTTCCCACACATTCCTCGCGTGTCGTAGAAAGCGACTAAAGGGGACGGGAGCGAGTGGCTAGAAACGCTCCCCTCATTGCATTTTAACTTTCTAAAAGGGAAAACAGAAGAAGGAATCACGCGAGGAGTGCTCATCCTCCTCGAAAGTTCAGATTGGGGCGTCTAAATGTGTGTGGATGTAACCAAGATGAGAAAAAAGGAGAGATAGGTAGTATGTTTGAGGAAAGAAACCCGGATGTTTTGTCTCTGAGTGAAACGAAGGTCGAGGGTAAAGGGGGAGAGTGGTTTGGGAATGTCTTAAGTCAAGGGTTGTTGAGAGGACAAGATCAAGGGAACGAATAGCACTACTCCTGAAACAGGAGTTGTGGGAGCATATGATAGAGTGTAAGAAAGTAAACTCTAGATTGATATGGGTAAAACTGCAAGTGTATGGAGAGACATGGGTGAAGATTGGTGCCTATACACCTGGGCATGAGAAGAAATGTCATGAGAGGCAAGTGTTTTGGTAGCACCTGAGTGAGTGTGTTAGTAGTTTTGATGCACGAGACCGGTTTATAGTGATGGGTGATTTAAATGCAAAGATGAGTAATGAAGCAGTTAATGTACATGGGCTGTTCGGTGTCGTATATGGAAATGGTAAAAAGCCTGCAGATTTGTGTGCTCAGAAAGGACTGGTGATTGGGAATACCAGATTTTAAAAGGCAGATACACAAAGTATGCATACTTAAGTAAGAGAGGTGGCCAGAGAGCGTTATTGGATTACATGTTAATTGATAGGCGAGCGAAAGAGAGACTTTTGGCTGTTAATTTGTTGAGAAGTGTAACTGGAGGGAAGTCTGATCATTATCTTGTGGAGGTGAAGGTGAAGATTTGTAGAGGCTCTCAGAAAATAAGAGAGAATGTTGGGGTGAAGAGAGTGGTGAGAGTAAGTGAACTTGGGAAGGAGACTTGTGTGAGGAAGTACCAGGAGACATTGAGTGCAGAGTGAAAAAAGGTGAGAGTAAAGGACGTAAGGGGAGTGGGTGGGGAATGAGATGTATATAGGGAAACAGTGATGGCTTGTGCAAACGATGCTTGTGGCAAGAGAAGTGTGGGAGGTGGGCAGATTAGAAAGGGTAGTGAGTGGTGGGATGAAGAAGTTAGATTATTAGTGAAAGAGAAGAGAGAGGCATTTGGAGGATTTTGCAGGGAAATAGTGCAAATGACTGGGAGATGTATAAAAGAAAGAGGCAGGATGTCAAGAGAAAGGTGCAAGAGGTGAGAATGAGGGCAAATGAGAGTTGCGTTGAGGGAGTATCATTAAATTTTAGGGAGAATAAAAAGATGTTTTGGAAGGAGGTGAATAAATTCCGAAAGACAAGAGAAGAAACGGGAACATTTAATGAAGGGGGCTAATGGGGAGGTCATAACAAGTAGTGGTGAAGTGAGAAGCAGATGGAGTGAGTATTTTGAAGGTTTGTTGAATGTGTTAGATGATAGTGTGGCAGATATAGGGCGTTTTGGTCGAGGTGGTGTGCGAAGTGAGAGGGTTAAAGGGAATGATTTGGTAAACAGAGAAGTGGTAGTGAAAGTTTTGCGTAGGATGAAAACATGCAAGGCGGTGGGTTAGGATGGTACTGTGGTTGAATTTATCAAAAAAGGAGGTAAATGTGTTGTGGACTGGTTGGTGAGGATATTCAATGTATGTATGGCTCATGGTGAAGTGCCTGAGGATTGGCGGAATGCATGCATAGTGCCATTGAACAAAGGCAAAGGGGATAAAGGTGAGTGTTCAAATTACAGAGGTATAAGTTTGTTGAGTATTCCTAGGAAATTATATGGGATGGTATTGATTGAGCGGGTGGCGGCATGAATAGACCATCAGATGGGGAAGAGTAGTATATGTGAGAAACACTTAGAAAAACCTATGGATTTGTATGTAGCATTCATTGATTTTGAGAAGGCATATGATAGAGTTGATAGAGATGCTCTGTGGAAGGTATTAAGAGTATATGGTGTGGGAGGCAAGTTCCTAGAATCGGTGAAAAGTTTTTATCGAGTATGTAAGGCATGTGTACGACTAAGAAGAGAGGAAAGTGACTGGTTTTCAGTAAATGTCAGTTTGCGGCAGGGGTTCGTGATGTTTCCACGGTTGTTTTATTTTTTATGGGTGGTGTTGTTAGGGAGGTGAATAAAAGAGTTTTGGAGAGAGGGGAAAGTATGCAGTTTGTTGTGGATGAAAGGGCTTGGGAAGTGAGTCAGTTGTTGTTCGCTGATGATACAGCGATGCTGGCTGATTCGGGTGAGAAACTGCAAAAGCTGGTGACTGAGTTTGGTATAGTATGTGAAAGAAGAAAGCTGAGAATAAATGTGAGTAAGAGCAAGGTTAATAGGTACAGCAGGGTTGAGGGACAAGTCACTTGGAAGGTAAGTATGAATGGAGAAAAACTGGAGGAAGTGAAGTGTTTTAGATATTTGGGAGTGGATTTGGTAGTGCATGGAACCATGGAAGCGGAAGTGAGTCACAGGGTGAGGCAGGGAAGGTACGAAAGTTCTGGGAACATTGCAAAATGTGTGGAATACGAGAACATTTTCTCCAAAAGCAAAATTGGGTATGTTTGAAGGAATAGTAGTTCCAACAATGTTTTATGGTTCCGAGGCGTGGGCTATATGTAGGGTTGTGCGGAGGAGGGTGGATGTTTTGGAGATGAGATGTTTCAGGACAACATGTGGTGTAAGGTGGTTTGATCGAGTAAGTAATTAAAGAGTAAGAGAGAGGTGTGGTAATAAAAAGCTATGGTTGGGAGAGCAGAAGAGGGTGTATTCAAATGGTTTGGTCATATGGAGAAAACGAGTAAGGAAATATTGATAAAGAGGATATAAATGGCAGAGGCGAAGGGAACGAGAAGTGGTAAACTAAACTGGAGATGGAAGGATGAAGTGAAAATATTTTGAACGATTGGGGCCTGAACATGCTGTAAGTTGAAAGTCGTAGATGGAACAAAGTGAATTGAAACGATATGTTATACCGGGGTCGACGTGCTGTCAGTGGATTGAACCAGGGCATGTGAAGCGTCTGGGGTAAACCATGAAAAGGTTTCTGGGGCCTGGATGTGGAAAGGGTGCTGTGGTATCAATGCATTATACATGACAAGTAGATACTGAGTGTGATCAAATGTGGCCTTCGTTGAAATGCATAGTTATGGTTATATGGCTGTATGGACGTGTATGTATATAAACAAGTATGAGGGTGGGTTGTTCTATCAATTCGTCTCTTTCCAGGCACCGCCTTGCTAGCGCGGGAGACAGCGACCAAGAATAGTATGGAAGATAATGTAAATAATAATAATAATAATAATAATAATAATAATAATAATGATAATGATAATAATAATAATAATGGTAATGATAATAATAATAATAATAATAATAATAATAATAATAATAATAATAATAATAATAATAATAATAATAATAATAATAATAATAATAATGAAAATAATAATGATAATAATAATAATAATGATAGTAATAATGATAATGATGATAATAATGATGATAATGATAGTAATAATAGTAATGATAATAATAATAGTGATAATAATGATAGTAATTATAATAATAATAATAATGATGATAATAATAATAATGATAATAATAATGATAATAATAATAATGATAATGATAATAATGATAACAATAATAATAACAATGATAATGATAACAATAATGAAAAAGTAATAATGATAATGATAAAATTAATGATAACAATAATGATAATAATAATACTTATGCTAATAGTAATAATAATTATAATAATATTAATA
>NC_092239.1:47622706-47627706 GCF_036320965.1 Panulirus ornatus | reverse complement strand
AATACGATTACCCTCCTTATTAATAAATTCCATTGCAATACCATCCAAACCCGCTGCCTTGCCAGCTTTCAATTTCCGCAAAGCTTTTACTACCTCTTCTCTGTTTACCAAATCATTCTCCCTAACCCTCTCACTTTCCACACCACCTGCACCAAAACACACTATATCTGCCACTCTATCATCAAACACATTCAACATACCTTCAAAATACTCACTCCATCTCCTTCTCACATCACCACTACTTGTTATCACCTCCCCATTAGCCCCCTTCACAGAAGTTCCCATTTCCTCCCTTGTCTTACGCACTTTATTTACCTCCTTCCAGAGCATCTTTTTATTCTCCCTAAAATTTATTGATACTCTCTCACCCCAACTCTCATTTTACCTCTTTTCACCTCTTGCACCTTTCTCTTGACCTCCTGTGTCTTTCTTTTATACATCTCCCACTCAATTGCATTTTTTCCCTGCAAAAATCGTCCAAATGCCTCTCTCTTCTCTTTCACTAATAATCTTACTTCTTCATCCCACCACTCACTACCCTTTCTAATCAACCCACCTCCCACGCATCTCATGCCACAAGCATCTTTTGCGCACTCCATCACTGATTCCCTAAACACATCCCATTCCTTCCCCACTCCCCTTACTTCCATTGTCCTCACCTTTTTCCATTCTGTACTCAGTCTCTCCAGGTACTTCCTCACACAAATCTGCTTCCCAAGTTCACTTACTCTCACCACCCTCCTCACCCCAACATTCACTCTTCTTTTCTGAAAACCCACACAAATCTTCACCTTAGCCTCCACAAGATAATGATCAGACATCCCTCCAGTTGCACCTCTCAGCACATTAACTTCCAAAAGTCTCTCTTTCGCGCGCCTGTCAATTAACATGTATCCAATAAAGCTCTCTGGCCATCTCTCCTACTTACATACGTATACTTATGTATATCTCGCTTTTTAAACCAGGTATTCCCAATCACCAGTCCTTTTTCATCACATAAATCTACAAGCTCTTCACCATTTCCATTCACAACACTGAACACCACATGTATACCAATTATTCCCTCAACTCCCTCATTACTCACCTTTGCATTCAAATCACCCATCACTATAACCCGGTCTTGTGCATCAAACCACTAACACACTCATTCACCTGCTCCCAAAACACTTGCCTCTTATGATCTTTCTTCTCATGCCCAGGTGCATATGCACCTATAATCGCCCATCTCTCTCCATCAACTTTCAGTTTTACCCATATTAATCGAGAATTTACTTTCTTACATTCTATCACATACTCCCACAACTCCTGTTTCAGGAGTACTGCTACTCCTTCCCTTGCTCTTGTCCTATCACTAACCCATGACTTTACTCCCAAGACATTCCCAAACCACTCTTCCCCTTTACCCTTGAGTTTCGTTTCACTCAGAGCCAAAACATCCAGGTTCCTTTCCTGAAACATACTACCTATCTCTCCTTTTTTCACATCTTGGTTACATCCACACACATTTAGACACCCCAATCTGAGTCTACGAACAGGATGAGCACTCCCCGCTTGACTACTTCTGTTTCCCATTTTTTAGAAAGTTAATATAATAATAAGAATAATAATAATAATAATAATAATAATAATAATAATAATAATAATAAAAATAATAATAATGATGATAATAATAATAATAATAATAATGATATAATTATAATGATAATAATAATAATAATAATAATAATAATAATAATAATAATAATAATAATAATAATAATATTAATAATAATAATAGTAATAATGATAATAATAATAATAATAATAATAATAATAATAATAATAATAATAATAATAATAATAATAATAATGATAATAATTGATAATATGATAATAATAATAATAATAATAATAATAATAATAATAATAATAATAATAATAATAATAATGATAATAATAATAATAATAATAATAATAATAATAATAATAATAATAATAATAATGGTAAAATAATGATGATAATAATAATAATAATATTAATAATAATAATAATAATACTAATAATGATAATAATGATGATAATAATAATAATAATAATAATAATAATAATAATGATATTAATAATAATAATAATAATAATAATAATAATAATGATAATAATGATAATAATAATAATAATAATATTATTATTGATAATGATTATGGCAATAATCGTAATAATAACAATAACAATAATAATAATAATAATAATAATAATAATAATAATCATAATAATAATAATAATAATAGTAATGATAATAATAATAATAATGATAATAATAATAATAATAATAATAATAATAATAATAATAATAATAATGATAATAGTAATAATAGTAATACTAATAATGATAATAATGATAATAATAAAAATAACAATAGTAATAATAATAATAACAATAATAACAACGATAATGATAATAATAATAATGATAATAATAATGATGACGATAACAAGTATCATAATCATGATAATGATAACAATAACAATAAGAAGAAGAATAATAAGAGTAATGATAATAATAGTAATAATAATAATAATAATAATAATAATAATAATAATAATAATAATAATAATAATAATAATAATGATAATAATAATAATAATAGTAATAAAATAATAATAATACTAGTAATAATAGTAGTAATAATCATTATAATGAAAATAATAATGATAATGATAATGATAATGATAACAATAATAATGATAATAATAGGGGATATTGGAGAAAGAATACTTCCCACGCATTCCTCACGTGTCGTACAAGGCGACTAAAGGGGACGGGAGCGGGTTTAATTGAAACCCTCCTCTCCTTGTATTTTAACATTTCTAAAAGGGGAAACACAAGAACGAGTTACGCGGGCAGTGCTAATTCTCCTCGAAGGCTTAGATTGGGGTGTCTAATTGTGTATGGATGTAACCGAGATGAGAAGAAAGGAGAGATAGGTAGTAAGTTTGAGGAAAGGAACCTGGATGTTTTGGCTCTGAGTGAAACGAAGTTCAAGGGTAAAGGGTAAGAGTGGCTTGGGAATGTCATGGGAGTAGAGTCAGGGGTTAGTGAGAGGACAAGAGCAAGGGAAGGAGTAGCACTATTTCTGAAACAAGAGTGGTGGGAGAATGTGATAGACTGTAGAAAAGTCTACTCTAGATTGATATGGGTAAAACTGAAAGTGGATGGAGAGAGATGGTTGATGATTGGTGCATATGCACCTGGGCATGAGAAGGAAGATCATGAGAGGCAAGTGTTTTGGTAGCAGCTGAGTGAGTGTGTTTTGATGCACGAGACCGGGTAATATTGATGGGTGATTTGAATGCAAAGGTGAGTCCTGTGGCAATTGAGGGAATGATTAGTGCACATGGGGTGTTCAGTGATGTTTAGGGAAATGGTGAAGAGCTTGTAGATTTATGTGCCGAAAAATGACTGGTGAGAGGTATACATAAGTATACGTATGTAAGTAGGGGAGATGGTCAGAAAATGTTATTGGATTACATGTTAATTGATAGGGGCGCGAAAGAGAGAATTTTGGATGTTTACGTGCTGAGAGGTGCAACTGGAGGGATGACTGATCATTATCTTGTAGAGGCGAAGGTGAAGCTTCGTAGAGGTTTTCAGAAAAGAAGAGAATGCTGGGGTGAAGAGAGTGGTGAGAGTGAGTGAGCTTGGGAAGGAGACTTGTGTGAGGAAGTACCAGGAGAGAATGAGTACAGAATGGAAAAAAAGGTGAGAGCAAAGGACGTAAGGGGAGTGGGGGAGGAATGGGCTGTATTTAGAGAAGCAGTCAGTGATGGCATGTGCAAACGATGCTTGCGGCAGAAGAAGCGTAGTAGGTGGGCAGATTTGAAAGGATATTGAGTGGTGGGATGAAGAAGTAATATTATTAGTGAAAGACAAGAGAGAGGCATTTGGACGAGCTTTGCAGGGAAATAGTGCAAATGACTGGGAGATGTATAAAAGAATGAGGCAGGAGGTCAAGAGAAAGGTACAAGAGATGAAAATGAGGGCAAATGACAGTTGCGGTGAGGGAGTATCATTAAATTTTAGGGAGAATAAAAATATGTTTTGGAAGGAGGTGAATGAATTGCGAAAGACAAGAGAAGAAACGGGAACATTTGATGAAGGGTGCTAATGGGGAGGTAATAACAAATAGTAGTGAAGTGAGAAGGTGATAGAGTGAGTACTTTGAAGGTTTGTTGAATGTGTTAGATGATAATGTGGCAGATATAGGGCGTTTTGGTCGAGGTGGTGTGCGAAGTGAGAGGGTTAAGGAGAATGATTTGGTAAACAGAGAAGTGGTAGTGAAAGCTTTGCGTACGATGAAAACCTGCAAGGCAGTGGGTAATGTGGTGGAATTTATTAAAAGAGGAGGTGAATGTGTTGTGGATTGGTTGGTGAGGATATTCAATGTATGTGTGGCTCGCGGTGAACTGCCTGAGGATTGGCGGAATGCATGCATAGTGCCATTGAACAAAGGCAAAGGGGATAAAGGTGAGTGTTCATATTTCGTAGGTATAAGTTTGTGGAGTATTCCTGGGAAATTATATGGGATGGTATTGATTGAGCGGGTAACGGCATGAATAGACCATCAGAGGGGGAAGAGTAGTATATGTGAGAAACACTTAGAAAAACCTATGGATTTGTATGTAGCATTTATGGATCTTGAGAAGGCATATGATAGAGCTGATAGAGATGCACTCTGGAAAGTATCAAGAGTATATGGTGTGGGAGGCAAGTTCCTAGAATCGGTGAAAAGTTTTTATCGAGTATGTAAGGCATGTGTACGACTAGGAAGAGAGGAAAATGATTGGTTTTCAGTGAACGTCGGTTTGCGGCAGGGGTTCGTGATGTCTCCATGGTTGTTTTATTTTTTATATGGGTGGGGTTGTTAGGGAGGTGAATAAAAGAGTTTTGAAGAGAGGGGAAAGTATGCAGTTTATTATGGTTGAAAGGGCTTGGGAAGTGAGTCAATTGTTGTTCGGAGAT
>NC_092239.1:47526091-47622606 GCF_036320965.1 Panulirus ornatus | reverse complement strand
CCTAAAAGTAACGTGATAATGACCTACCCATCTTAACAGTAACGTTATAACGACCTAGTCATATTAATAGTGGAGATAGCGGCCTACCCATCTTCATATTAACGTGATAGTGCCCTACCGACCTTAAGAGTAACTTCGTAATGACCTACCCATCTTTACGGTAACGTGATAGAGACATACCCATCTAAACAGTGAATTGATAGTGACCTACCCATCTTAAAGGTAACATGATAATGATCTACCCATCTTAGGAGTAACCTGATAATGACCCACCCATCTCAACATTTATATGATAGTGACTTACGCATCTTAAGAGTAACCTGATAAAGATCTACTCATCTTAACATTAATTTGATAGTGACCTATGCATCTTATCTGTGTCGTAATAGTGACCTACCCATCTTAAAAGTAACCTGATAATGACCTACACATCTTTATCGGCAACGTGATAGTCTACTACCCATCTAAACATTGACTTGATATTTACCTACCCATCTAAAGAGTAACCTGGTAATGACCTACCCATATCAACAGTAACGTGATATTGACCTACCCATCTTAACAGTGACGTAATAGTGAAGTACCCATCTTAAGCGTATCCTGATAATGACCTACTCATCTTAACAGTAACGTGATAGTGACCTACCCATCTTTACAGTGACGTGATAGTGACCTACCCATCTAAACACTAACCTGATAATGACCTATCCACATTGACAGTTACGTGATAGTGACCTACCCATCTTAGTAGTGACGTGATAGTGCCCTATCCATCTTAAGAGTAACATGATAATGACGTACCCATCTTAACAGTGATGTGATAGTGACCAACCCATCTTATTAGTGATGTGATAGTGACCTACCCATGTTAACAGTGTCGTGATAGTGAACCTACCCATCACAAGAGTAACCTGATAATGACCTATCGATCTTAACAGTAACGTCAAAGTGACCTACCCATCTTGACAGTATGTGATAGTGGCCTACCCATACCAGGAGTAACCAAATAATGACATACGCATCTTGATAGTAACGTGATATTGGCCCATCCATCCTAAAAGTAACGTGATAGTGACCTACCCATCTTAACAGTAACGTTATATTGAACTACCCATATTAATATTGATGTGATAGGGACCTACCCATCTTAATATTGACGTGATAATAACCTACCCACCTTCAGAGTAACCTAATAATGACCCTGCCATCTTTACGGTAACGTGATAGTGACCTACCCGTCTAAAAAGTGATGTGATAGTGACCTACCCATCTTGAAGGTAACATGATAATGACCTACCCATCTTAAGAGTAACCTGATAATGACCTACCCATCATAACATTAATATGATAGTGACCTACGCATTTTATTAGTGACGTGATAGTGACCCACCCATCCCAGGAGTAACCTGATAATGCCCTACGCATCTTGACAGTAACGTCATAATGGGCCACCCATCCTAAATGTAACGTGATAGTGACCTACCCATCTTAATAGTGACGTTATAGTGACCTACCCATATCCATAGTGGCGTGATAGGGACCTACCCATCTTACTATTGACGTGATAGTGACCTAACCATATTAAAAGTAACCTGATAATGACCTGTCCATCTTTACGGTAACGTGATAGTGACCTACCCATCTACACAGGGATGTGAGAGTGACCCGCCCTTATTAAAGGTAACCTGATAATGACCTACCTATCTTAAGAGATACTTGGTAATGACCTACCCATCTTAAGAGTGAGTAACCTGAAAATGACCTAACCATCTTAACATTAACATGATAGTGACCTACGCATCTTATTAATGAAGTGAGAGTGACCTACCACTCTCAAAAGTAACGTGATAGTGACCCACTCATCTTTACGATAACGTGATAGTGATCTACCCATCAAAACAGTGATGTGATACTGACCTACCCATCTTAAAGGTAACCTGATAATGAACTACCCATCTTAGCATTAACATATTGGTGACCAATGCATCTTGTTAGTGACGTGATAGTGACTTACCCATCTTAACAGTGATCTGATAGTGACACACCCATCTTAGAAGTAACCTGATAATGACCTACCCAGCTTAACAGTAACATGATAGTGAACTACCCATCTTGACAGTAACGTGATAGTGACCTACCCATCTTAGGAGCAACCTAATAATGACCTACCCATCTTAACAGTAACGTAATAATGACCTACCTAACTTAACAGTGACGTGAGAGTGAGGTACCCATGTTAAAAGTGACGTGATAGTGACTTACCCATCTTAATAGTGATGTGATAGAGATCTAACCATCTTAAGAGTAACATGATAATAACCTACCATCTTAACAGAAACGTAATAGTGAAGTACCTATCTTAAGCGTAAACTGATACTGATCTATCAATCTTAACAGTACCGTGATAGTGACCTCCCCATCTTGATAATGTCGTGATAGTGACCTACCCATCTTAACAGTGACGTGATAGTGACCTACCCATTTTAAGACCAAACTAATAATGACCAACCCACCTTGAGAGTAACGTGATAGTGACCTACCCATCTTAAGAGTAATCTGGTAATAACCCACCCATCTTACCACTAAAGTGAAAATGACCTACCCATCTTAACAGTGACTTGATAGTGACCTACCCATCTTGAGAGTGAACTGATAATGACCTACCCATCTTAAGAGTAACCTGAAAATGCCCTATCCATCTTCACAGTAACGTGATAGTGACCTACCCATCTAATTAGTGACGTGATAGTGACCTACCCATCCAATTAGTGACGTGATAGTGACCTAACCATCTTAACATTGACGTGATAGTGACCTACCTATCTTAAGAGTAACCTTATAATGACCTACCCATCTTAACAGTAACGTGATAGTGAACTACCTATCCTAACAGTGACGTGATAGTGACCTACCCATCTTAAGAATAATCTGATAATGACCTACCCATCTTAACAGTAATGCAATAGTGACCTACCCATCTTAACAGTGACATCATAGTGACGTACCCATTTTAAGAGTAACCTGATTATGACCAACCCATCTTAACAGTAACTTGAGAGTGACATAATAATGACCTACCCATCTTAAGAGTAACCTGATACTGACATACCCATCTTAAAAGTTACGTGACAGTGACCTACCATCCAAACAGTGACGTGATAGTGACCAACCCATCTTAAGAGTAACCTAATAATGACCTACCCATCCTAACAGTAATGTGACAGTGACCTACCCTTCTTAATAATGCCGCGATAGTGACCTACCCATCTTAACAGTGACGTGATAGTGATCTACCCATCTTAAGAGAAGACTGATAATGACCTACCCATCTTATGAGTAAAATGACAGTGACCTAACCATCTTAACAGTGACGTAATCTTGACCAACCCATCTTAAGAGTAATTTGATAGTGACTTACCAATCTTAGCAGTGACGTGAATAGTGACTTACCCATCTTACGATTAACGTGATATGACCTACATATCTTAACAGTAAACTGATAGTGACCTACCCATTCCAAAAGTGACGTAATGGTGACCTACACATCTGGACAGTTACGTGATAATGAATTACCCATCTTAAGAGTAACCTGGTAATGACCTAACCATCTTAACAGTAAAGTGATAGTGAAATACCCATCTTAGCAGTGACGTGATAGTGACCTACCCATCTTAAAAGGAGCGTGATAGTGACCTACCCATCTCAACAGAACGTGATAGTAAAATACCCATCTTAGCAGTGACGTGATAGTGACCTACCCATCTTAAAAGGAACGTGATAGTGACCTACCCATCTCAACAGTAACGTGATAGTGACCTACCCATCTTCAGAGTAAGTTGATTATAACCTACCCATCTTAAGAGTAACGTCATAGTGACCTACCCATCTTAATAGTGACGCAATAGTGACCTACCCATTTTAAGAGTAACGTGATGATGACCAACCCACCTTAACACTGACGTAATAGTGACCTACCAATCTTAAGAGTAACCTGATAATGATCTACGTATCTTAAGAGTAACGTGATAGTGACCAACGATCTTAACAGTGAAATGATAGTGGCCTACCCATCTTAAGAGAAACCTGAAAATTACCTACCCTTCTTAAGAGTAACGTGATAGTGACCTGTATATGTTAATATTGACGTGATAATGACCTACCCATCTTAAGAGTGAGGTGATAGTGATCTACCCATCTTAGGAGTAACCTGATAATGACCTACTTATGTCAAAAGTAACGTGATGGTGGCCTAACCTTCTTAATAGTGACATGATAGTGACCTACCCATCTTAACTGTGACTTGAGAGTGACCTACCTATCTTCAGGGGAACCTGCAAATAACCTACCCACCTTAACAGTAACGTGATAATGAACTACCCACCTTAACAGCGACATGATACTGACGTAACCATCGTAAGAGTGACGTGATAGGGATCTACCCATCACTACTCATCCTTACAGTAACGTGATAGTGCAATACCCATCCCAACATTGACGTGATAGTGACCTACCCATCTTAAGAGTATCGTGATAATGACCTACCTATCTTAACAGTAACGTGATAGTGACCTACCCATCTTTACAGTGACGTCAGAGTGACATACCCATCTAAAAAGTAACCTGATAATGGCCTGTCCATCTTAACAGTAATGTGATAGTGATCTACCATCTCAACAGTGACGTCATAGTGACCTCCCCAATCTTAAGAGTAATCTGATTATGACCTACCCATCTTAACAGTAACATGATAGTGACCTACCCGTCTTAAGATTAACCTAGTATTGACCTACCCATCTTAACAGTAACATGATGATGACCTACCCGTCTTAATAGTGACGTGATATTGACCTACCGATCTTAACAGTGACGTGATATTGACCTACCCATCTTAGGAGTAACCTGGTAATGACTTTTACATCTTAACAATAACGTGATAGTGACCTACCCATCTTAACCGTGACCTGATAGTGACCAACCCATCTTAAGAGTAACGTGATAATGGCCTACCCATCTTAATAGTAACATGATAGTGTCCTACTCGTCTTAATAGTGACATGATAGTGACCTACCCACCTTAACAGTGACGTAATAGTGACCTATAAATCTTAAGAGTAACCTGATAATAACGTGATAGAGGAATACCCATCCTAATAGTGACGGGATAGTGACCTACCCATCTAAAGAGTATCGTGATAATGTTCAACCTATCTTAACATTAAGGTGATAGTAAGCTACCCATCGTAACAGTGACGTCAAAGTGACCTACCCATCTTAAGAGTAACCTGATAATGACTTTTACATCTTAACAATAACGTGATAGTGACCTACCCATCTTAAGTGTAACGTGATAATGACCTACCTATCTTAACAGTAACGTGATAGTGACCTAATCATCTTAACAGTGACGTCAGAGTGACATACCCATCTTAAAAGTAACCTGATAATGGCCTGTCCATCTTAACAGTAATGTGATAGTGATCTACCATCTCAACAGTGACGGCATAGAGACCTACCCATCTTAAGAGCAAACTGATAATGACCTATCCATCTTAAGAATAACCTGATAATGACCTACCCATCTTAATACTGAAGTGAAGTGACCTACCCATCTTAACAGTGACGTGCTATTGACCTACATATCTTAACAGTAGAGTGATTTTGATCTTCCCACTTAATAGTGACGTGATAGTGACCTACCCATCTTAAGAGTAATCTGATTATGACCTACCCATCTTAACAGTAACATGATAGTGACCTACCCGCCTTAAGATTAACCTAGTATTGACCTACTCATCTTAACAGTAATATGATGACCTGCCCGTCTTAACAGTGACGTGATATTGACCTACCGATCTTAACAGTGACGTGATAATGATCTATCCATCTTAAGAGTAACCTTACAATGACCTACCCAACTTAAATGTAACGTAATAGTGAACTACCAATCTTTACAGTGACGTGATATTGACTTATCCACCTTAGAAGTAACCTGGTAATGACCTACACATCTCAACAGATCTTCCCACTTAATAGTGACGTGATAGTGACCTACCCATCTTAACCGTGACCTGATAGTGACCAACCCATCTTAAGAGTAACCTGATAATGGCCTACCCATCTTCATAGTAACATGATAGTGTCCTACTCGTCTTAATAGTGACATGATAGTGAGCTACCCACCGTAACAGTGACGTCAGAGTAACCTACCCATCTTAAGAGTAACCCGATAATGACTTTCACATCTTAGAAATAACGTGATAATGACCTACCCATCTTAATAGTGAAGAGATAGTGATCTACCCATCTTAACAGTGACGTGATAATGACCTACCCGTCTGAAAGGTAACGTGATTGTGATCTATGCATCTTGATAGTGACGAACCCATCTTAAGAGTGACCTGATTACGACCTACCCATCTTAAAAGTAACATAATAGTGACATAACATCTAAAGAGTGACGTGATAATGATCTACCCATCTTAAGAGTAACCTGGTAATGACCTACCTATATCAACAGTAACGTGATAGTGACCTACCCATCTTAACAGTGACGTGATATTGATCAACTCATCGTAAGAGTAACCTGATAATGACCTACCTATCTTAACAGTATCATGATAGTGACCTACCCATCTTGGTAATGACGTGATAGTGACCTACCCATCTTAAGAGTAATCTGATAATGACCTACCTACTTTGACAATAACGTGATAGTGACCTAACCATCTTAAGAGTGACATGATAGTGACCTACCCATCTTAAAAGTAACCTTATAATGACCTATCCACCTTAACAGTGGCGTGATAGTGACCAACACCATCTTAGAAATAACCTGATAATGACCTACCCACACTAACAGTAACGTGAGTGACCTACCTATCTTAATAATGACGTGATAGTGACCTACCCATCTTAACAGTAACGTGATTGAGATCTACCTATCTTAAGAGTAACTTGATAATAACCTACAATCATAACAGTGAGGTAATAGTGAAGTACCCATCTTAAGTATGCCCTGATAATGACCTACCCATCTTAACAGTAACGTGATAGTGACCTACCAATCTTAAAGTGAAGTGATAGTGACGGATCCATCTCAACAGTGACGTGATAGTGATCTACCCATCTTAAGAGTAGCATGACAATAACTTACCATCAAAACAGTGAGGTAATAGTGAAGTACCCATCTTACAAATGACCTGATAATAACCTACCCATCTTAACAGTAACGTGATAGTGACCTACCAATCTTAAATGTGACGTGATAGTGAAGGGTATATCTTAACAGTGACGTGATAGTGATCTACCCATCTTAAGAGTAACCTGATAATGACCTACCCATCTTAACAGTAACGTTATAGTGACGTAGTCATATCAATAGTGAGAATATAGCGACCTACCCATCATGATATTGACGTGATAGTGACCTACCCATCTTAAGAGTAACATGATAATGACCTACCCATCTTAACAGTAACTCAAAGTGACCTTCCCATCTTATAAGTGACGGATAGTGGCCTACCCATCCTAGGAATGACCCGACAAAGACCTACGAATCTTGACAGTAACGTGATAGTGGCCTACCCATCCTAAAAGTAACGTGATAATGACCTACCCATCTTAACAGTAACGTTATAGCGACCTAGTCATATTAATAGTGGAGATAGCGGCCTACCCATCTTCATATTAACGTGATAGTGCCCTACCCATCTTAAGAGTAACTTCATAATGACCTACCCATCTTTACGGTAACGTAATAGTGACATACCCATCTAAACAGTGAATTGATAGTGACCTACCCATCTTAAAAGTTACCTGATAATGACCTACCCATCTTAACGTTGACGTGATAGTGATCAACCAATTTTAAGAGTAACCTGATAATGACCTATCCATCTTAACAGTAAAGTGATAGTGACCTACCAATATTAATGATGACGTGATAGTGACCTACCCAACTAAACAGTGACGTGATAGAGATTTGCCCATCATAAGAGTAACGCGATAATAACTTAGTATCTTAACAGTGACGTAATAGTGAAGTACCCATCTTAAGCGTAACATGATAATTACCTACCCATCTTAAGAGTAACGTGATAGTGACCTACCCATCTTAACAGTGACGTGATAGTGACCTACCCATTTTAACAGTGACGTGATAGAGACCTACCCATCTTAAGAGGAACCTGATAATGACCTACCCACCTTGACAGTAACGTGAAAGTGACTTACCCATCTTAGAAGTGACTTGATAGTGACTTATCCATCTTAAGAGTAAAGTGACACTAATGTACCCATTTTAACAGCAACGTGATAGTGAACAAACCATCTTAATAGTGACGTGATAGTGACCTACCCATCGTAACAGTTTCATAATAGTCACCTAGCCATCTTAAGAGTAACCTGATAATGACCTACGAATCTCTACAGTAATTCAAAGTGACCTTCTCATCTTACCAGTAACGTGATAGTGGCCCACCCATCCTAAAAGTAACGTGATAGTGACCTACCCATCTTAACAATAACGCTATAGCGACCTACCTATGTTGATAGTGACGTGAAAGCGACCTACTCATCTTAATAGTGACATGATAGTGATCTACCCATCTTAAGAGTAACCTGATAATGACCCACCCATCTTTACGGTAACGTGACAGTGACCTACCCATCGAAACAGTGATGTGATAGTGACCTACTCATCTTAAAGGTATCCTGATAATGACCAACCCACCTTACAAGTAACCTGATAATGACCCACCCATCTTTACGGTAACGTGACAGTGACCTACCCATCGAAACAGTGATGTGATAGTGACCTACTCATCTTAAAGGTATCCTGATAATGACCAACCCACCTTACAAGTAACCTGATAATGACCTACCGATCTTAAGAGTAACCTGATAATGACGTGCCCATCTTAACATTAACATGATAGTGACCTACGCATGTTAACAGTAGCGTGATAGTGAATTACCTATCTTATTAGTGACGTGATAGTGACTTACTCATCTTATGAATAACCTGATAATGACCTACTCATCTTAAGAGGAACGTGATAGTGACCTATCTTCTTGACAGTGATGTGATATTGAACTACACTTCATAAAAGTAAGTTGATAATGACCTAACCATCTTAACAGTAACGTGATAGTGACCTACCCATCTTAATAGTGACATGATAGTGACCTACCCATCTTAACAGTAACATGATAGTGACCTATCTTCATAACAGTGATATGATATTGAACTCCACTTCATAAAAGTAAGTTGATAATAAGTTGATAGTAAGTTGATAACCATCTTAACAGTAACGTGATAGTGACCTACCCATCTTAACAGTGACATGATAGTGACTTACTCATCTTAATACTGACGTGATAGTGACCTACACATCTGAAAAGTAACCTGAGAATGACCTAAACATTTTAAAAGTAACGTTATAGTGAACTACCCATCTTAACAGTGTAATGATAGTGACGTAAACTTCATATGAATAACCTGATAATGACCTACCTATCTTGACAATAACGTGATAGTGACCTATTCATCTTAACAGTGACTTGATAGTGACATTCCAATCTTAAAAGTAACGTAATAATGACCTACCCATCTTAACAGTAACGTGATAGTGACCTACCCATGTTAAGGGTAACGTGATAATGATTTACCCATCTTAACTTTAACGTTATAGTGAAATACCCATCTTAACAGTGACGTGAGTGATTTACCCATCTTAAGAAAAACCTGATAATGACCTACCAATCTTAACAGGAACGTGATAGTGATCTACCGATACTAACAGGGGCATGATAGTGACCTACGCGTCTTAAAATTAACGTGATAATGACCTACCCATCTTAACAGTAACGTGATAGTGACTAACCCATCTTACCAGTGACATGATAGTGACCTACTCATCTTAAGAGTAACCTGATAATGACTTGCCTATCTTAAGAGTGACGTAAAAGTGACCTACCATCTCAACAGTGACGTGATAGTGACCTAGGCATCTTAAGAGTAACCTGATAATGACTTACCCATCTTAACATTTGAGTGATAGTGACCTACCATCTTAACAGTGACGTGATAGTGACCTACCCATCTTAAGAGTAACCTGATAATGACCTACCCATCTTAACAGTAACCTATCTTAATAGAGACGTGATTGTGACCTACCCATCTTAGTAATTACGTGATAGTGACCTGCCCATCCTAGTAGTAACGTGATAGTGACCTACCCATCTTACAAGAAACCTGATAATGAACTACCCATCTTAACAGTAACGTGATAGTGGCCTACCCATGTAAACAGTGACGTGATGGTGCCCTACCTATCTTAAAAGTAACGTGATAATGACCTACACATCTTAAGAGTAACGTGATAGTGACCTAACCCATTTTAAGAGCAACGTGATAATGACCTTCTTATCTTAACAGTAAAGTGATAATGAACTAACCATCTTGACAGGGACGTGATAGTGACCTAACCATCTTAAAAAGTACCTGATAATGACCTACATATCTTAAGAGTAACGTAATAGTGACATACCATCTTAACAGTGAAGTGATAGTGACCTAATCATCATTGGTATAAACGGATAATGACCTATCCATCTTAACAGTTACATGATAGTTACCTAATCATATTGACATTGAAGTGATAGTGACCTACCCATCTTAACAGTGACGTGATATTGACCTACCCATCTTAAAAGCAACTAGATAATGACCTACCCATCTTAACAGTAACGTCATAGTGACCTACCCATCTTAACAGTGAGGCGATAGTAACCAACCCATCTTAGGAGCAACGTGATAATGACCTACCCATCTTAGCAGTAGCGTGATAACGACCTATCCATCCTTACAGTGACGTAACAATGACTTACCCATCTTAAGAGTAACCTGATAATGACCTACCCATCTTAACAGTAACGTGTATGAGACCTAACATCTTAACAGTGAAGTGATAGTGACCTACCCCTGTTAAGAGAAACCTGATAATGACCTACCTATCTTAACAGTAGCATGATAGTGACTTACCTATCATACAGTAGACGTGATAGTGACCTACCAATTTTAACAGTGACGTGATAGTGACTTCCCCATCTTAGGAGTAAACTGATAATGACCCACCTATCTTAACAGTAACGTGATAGTCACCTATCCATCTTAATATTGACGTGATAGTGACATCTCATTTTGATAGTGACGTAATAGTGACCTACCCATGTTAACAGTGACGTAATTGGGACCTACCTATTTTAAGAGTCACCTGGGAATGACTTAACCATCTTAACAGTAACGTGATAGTGACCAACCATCTTAACAGTGACGTGATAGTGACCTAACTATCTTAAGGGTAACCTGATAATGACCTACCCATCTTAACAGTAACGTTATAATGACCTACCTATCTTGATAGTGCCGTGATTATGACCTACCCATCTTAACAGTGACATGATAGTGACCTACCCATCTTAACAGTAACGTGATAGTGACCTACCCATCTTAAGAGTAACCTTATAATGACCTACCCATCTTAACATTAACGTGATTGTGACCTATCTTCTTAACAGGGATGCGATATTGAACTACACTTCTTTAGAGTAAGTTGATAATGACCTAACCATCTTAACAGTAACGTCATAGTGACCTACCCATCTTAATAGTGACATGATAGTGACCTACTCATCTTAATAGTGACGTGATAGTGACCTAAGCATCTTAAAACTAAGCTGAGAATGACCTACACATCTTAAAAGTAGCGGTATAGTGTGCTAACCATCTTAACAGCGAGGTGATAGTGACCTACCTATCTTAAAAGTAACCTGATAATGACGTACCCATCTGAACAGTAACATGATAGTGACCTACTCATCTTCAGAGTAATGTGATAATGATTTACCCATCTTAATATTAACGTTATAGTGAAGTACCCATCTTAACAGTGACGTGAGTGATTTACCGATCATAAGAGTAACCTGATAATGACCTACTATTTCAACAGTAACGTGATAGTTGCCTACCCATCTTAACAGGGACATGGTAGTGACCTACGCATCTTAACAGTAACGTTATACTGACCTACCCATCTTAACAGTAATGTGATAGTGACTAACCCATCTTAACAGTGACCTACTCATCTTAAGAGTAACCTGATAATGACTTACGTATCTTAAGAGTGACGTAAAAGTGACCAACCATCTCAACAATGACGTGATAATGACCTATTCATCTTAAGAGTAACCTGATAATGACTTACCCATCTTAACATTTAAGTGATAGAGACCTATAATCTTTACAGTGACGTGAGAGTGAACAACTTATCCTAAGAATAAGCTGATAATGACCTACCTATCTTAACACTAACATTATAATGACCTTCCCATCTTTATAGATGACGTGATAGTGGCCTACCCATTTTAAGAGTGACGTGATAGTGACCTACCTATCTTTAAAGTAACCTGATAATGGCCTGTTTATCGTAACAGTAACGTGATAATGAACTACTCATCTTAATAGTTACATAATAGTGACCTACCCATCTTAAGAGTAACCTGATAATGACGTACCCATCTTGACAGCAACGTGATAGTGATCTACCCATCTTAACAGTGACTTGATAGTGACCTATCCATTGTAAGAGTAACGTCATAATGACCTACCCATCTTAAGAGCAATGTGATAATGACCTACCCGTCCTATTAGTGACGTGATAGTGACCTACCCATCTTAAGAGTGACGTGATAGTGACCTACCTATCTTATGAGTAACCTAATAATGTCCTATCTATCTTAACAGTAAAGTGATAATGAACTACCCATGTTATCAGTGACGTGATAGTGACCTACACATCTCAAACGTAATTTGACAATGACCCTACCCATCTTAACAGTAACGTGATAGTGACATTCCCATCTTAAAAGAAACCTGATAGTGACTTATCCATCTTAACAGTAACATCATGATAACCTACCCATCTTAACAGCTAACGTGATACTGACCTACCCATCTTAACAGTAATGTAATAGTGACTTACCCATCTTAACAGTGATAAGATAGTGACCTACTCATCTTAAGAGTAACCTGATAATGACTCGCCTATCTTAAGAGTGACGCAAAAGTGACCTACCATCTCAACAGTGACGTGATAGTGACCTACCCATCTTAAAAGTAACCTGATAATGACTTATCTATCGTAACAGAAACATGATAATGAATTGCTCATCTTAGTAGTGACATAATAGAGACCTACCCAACTTAAGAGTAATCTGATAATGACGTACCCATCTTGACAGGCAACGTGATAGTGATCTACCCATCTTAGCAGTGACTTGATAGTGACCTATCCATCGTAAGAGTAAAGTCATAATGATCTACCCATCTTAAGAGTAACGTGATAATGACCTACCTGTCCTATTAGTGACGTGATAGTGACCTACCAATCTTAAGAGTGACGTGATAGTGACCTACCTATCTGAAGAGTAGCCTAATAATGTCCTAGCTATCTTAACAGTAAGGTGATAGTGAACTATCCATTTTAACACTGACGTGATAGTAACCTACCAATCTTAACAGTGACGCGATAGTGATTTACCCATCTTAAGAGGAACGTGATAAGGTCCTAACCATCTTAGCAGTAGCGTGATAGTGACCTACCCATCTTACCAGTGACGTGATGGTGACCTATCCATCTTAAGAGTCACCTGATAATGACTTACCCATCTTAACAGTAACGTGATAGTGATCTACCATCTTAACAGTGAAGTGATAGTGAACAACCCATCTTAAGATTAACCTGATAATCTTAGCAGTAGCGTGATAGTGACCTACCCATCTTACCAGTGACGTGATGGTGACCTATCCATCTTAAGAGTCACCTGATAATGACTTACCCTTCTTAACAGTAACGTGATAGTGATCTACCATCTTAACAGTGAAGTGATAGTGACCTACCCATCTTAAGATTAACCTGATAATGACATACCCATCTTAACATTAACGTGATAGTAACCTACCCATCTTAAAATAGACGTGATAGTAACATACCCATCTTAACAGCGACGTGAAAATGATGTAACCATCTTAAGAGTAACTTAATAATGAACTACCCATCTTACCAGTAACGTTATGATAGTGACCTATCCATCTTAGTAGTGACGTGATAGTGACCTACCCATCTTGATAGTGAAGTGATAGTGACCTACCCATCTTAAGAATAACCAGATTATGACATACCCATTTTTACTGTAACGTGATAGTGACCTACCCATCTTAACAGTGAAGTGACAGTGACACCCATCTTAACAGTAAAGTTATAGTGACCTACCCATCTTAACAGTGACGTGATAGTGACCTACCCATTATATGAGTAACCTGATAATGACCTAACCATCATAACAGTAGCGTTATAGTGACCTACCCATCTTAACAATGACTTGATGGTGACCTACCCCTTTTAAGAGTAAAGTGATAATGACCTACCCATCTTAACAGTAACGTGGTAGTGACCCACCAATCTTAAGAATTACCTAATAATGACCTAACTATCTTAAGAGTAACGTGATAGTGACCTACCTATCTAATATTGAAGTGATAGCAACCTACCCATCTTAAGAGTTACGTGATTGTGATGTATCCATCTTAAGAGTAACCCTGATAATGACCTACCTATCTTAACTGAAACGTTATTGTGAATTACCCATCTTACAAGTGACGTGATAGTTACCTACCCATCCTGAAAGTAACCTTACAATGACCTACCCATTTTAAAAGTAACGTGATAATGACCTACCCATCTTAACTGTAACGTAAAATTGAAATACCTGTCTTAACAGGGACGTGATAGTAACCTACCCATCTTAGCAATTACGTGATAGTGACGTACCTACCTTAAGAGTAAAATGATAATGACCTACTCAACTTAACAGTAATGTTATAGTGACCTACCCCTTTTAACAGTGACGTGATGGTTACTTACCCATTTTAAGAGTAATGTGATAATGACCAACCCATCTAAACAGTAACGTGATAGTGACCCACCCATCTTAAAAGTAACCTGATAATGACCTACCCATCTTAACAGTAACGTGAAAGTGAACTACCCATCTTACCAGTGACTTGATAGTGACCTACCCATTATAACAGTAACGTGATAGTGACCTACCCATCATAACAGTGACGTGATAGCGACCTACCCATCTTAAGAGTAAGCTGATAATGATCTACCCATCTTAACAGTGACGTGATATCGACCTACCATCTTAACAGTGACGTGATAGTGAACTACCCATCTTAAGAGTAGCGATAATGACCTACCCATCTTAACAGTAACGTGATAGTGGCTTACACATCTTAACAGTAAAGTGAGAGTGACCTACCCTTCCAAATAGTGACATGGTAGTGACCTACCCATCTTAAGAGTGACGTGATAGTGACTTACCCATCTTAAAAGTAACCTGATAATGACCTAGCAATATTAACAGTAACATAATATTGAACTACCCAGCTTAACAGTGACGTGATAGCGACCTACCCATCTTAAGAGTAACCTGATAATGACCTACGCATCTTAACAGAAACGTGATAATAGCATACCCATCATAACAGTAACGTGATAGTGAACTACCCATCTTAACAGTGACGTGATAGTGACCTACCCATCCTAACAGTAACTTGATAGTGAACTGCCCATCTTAATAGTGACGTGATAGTGTCATACCCCTCTTCGGAGTGAGCTGATAATGACCTACCCATCTTAACAATAACGTCATAGTGACCTACCCATCTTAACAGCGACGTGATATTGGCCGACCCATCTGAAGAGTATCCTGATAATGACCTACCCATCTTAACAGTAACGTGATATTAACCTACCTACCTTAATATTGCCGTGATAACGAACTACCCATCCTAACAGTGACGTGATTGTGACCTACCCATCTTAACAGTAATGTGATAGTGACCTACCCGATATCTTAAGAGTGACGTGACAGTGTCCAACCCATCTTAACAGTAATGTGATAGTGACGTACCCATCTTAAGAGTAACCTTATAATGGCTTACCCATCTTAACAGTAACGTGATAGTGATCTTCATTCTTAAAAGTGAAGTGATAGTGATATATCCACCTTGCGAGTAAACTGATAATGACCTACAGATCTTAGAAATAACGTGATAGTGACATACCAATCTTAATAGTGACGTGATAGTGACCTACCTTTTGTTAACATTGACGTGATAGTGACGTACCCATCTTGAAAGTAACCCGATAATAACTTACACTTCTTCATAGTAAGGTGACAGTGATGTACCCACCTTAGTAGTGACGTGATAGTGACATACCCATCTTTAGAGTAAGTTGATAATAACCTACCCATCTTAACAGTAACGTTATAGTGACCTACCCATCTTATCAGTGACGTGAGAGTGACCTACGATCCTAACAGTAACCTGATAACAAGATGGGTAGTCATTATCACGTTACTGTTAAGATGGGTAGGTCATCATCTGGTTAATTTTATGATGGTTAGGTCACTATCATATCACTGTTAAGATAGGTAGGTCACTATCACGTCACTATTAAAATGGCTACGTCACTATCACTTTACTGTTAAGATCGGTAGGTCATTATCAGCTCACTGTTAAGGTCGGTAGTTCAATATCACGTCACGGTTAAGAAGATAGGTCACTATCAAGTTACTGTTAGGATAGATAGGTCATTATTAGGTTACTCTTAAGATGGGTAGGTCACTATCACGTCACTGTTAAGGTGGGTAGGTCACTGTCACGTAACTATTAAGGTGGGTAGGCAACTATCATATTACTGTTATGATCGGTAGGTCACTTTAACGTAACTCTGAACATGGGTAGGTCATTATCACGGTAATATTACGATGGGCAGGTCACTATCACGTTACTCTTAAAATGGGTAGGTCATTATCACGTTACTCTTAAGTTGAGTAGGTCACTATCACGTTACTGTCAACATGGGTAGGTCATTAACAGGTTACTCTTAAGAATGGTAGGTCAATATTAACATGGGTATGTTACTATCACGTTCCTATTAACATGGGTAGGCCATTATCAGGTTACTCTTAAGATAGGTAGATCCCTATCACGTCACTGTTAAGATGAGTAGGTCACTATCAGGTCAACATCAAGATATGTAGGTAAGTATCACGTTCTTGTTAAAATGGGTAAGTCATTATCAGTTTTCTCTTAAGATGGGTAGGTCAATATCAGTTCACTGTTAAGATGGATAGGTCACTATCACGTTATTTCTAAGATGGGTAGGTCATTATATCGTTACTGTTAAGATGGGTAGGTCATTTTAACGTTACTCGTAAAATGGATAGGTCACCATCACGTCACTGTTAAGATGGTATGTCACTATCACGTTACTATTAAGAGGGGTAAGTCATTATCAGGTTACTCTTAAGATGGGAAGGTCACTCTCACGTCACTGTTAAGATGGTTGGTCACTATCACGTTACTGTCAAGGTGGGTAGGTCATTATCAGGCTACTCTTAAGATGGGTCGGTGACTATAACGTGACTGTTAAGGTGGGTAGGTCACTATCTCGTTACTGTTAAGATGGATAGGTCAGTATCGGGTTCCTGTTCAGATGGGTAAGTCAATATCGCGTCCTTGTTAAGATGGTTAGGTCAGTATCACGTTAATATTAAGATGGGTAGGTCACACTCACATTACTGTTAAAATGGGTAGGTCATTATCACCTTACTCCTAAGATGGGTTGGTCACTATCACGTCACTGTTAAGATGGGTAGGTCACTATCATGTTACTGTCAAGATGGATAGGTCATTATCAGGTTACTCTTAAAATGGGTAATGTCACTATCAAGTCACTGTTTAGATGGGTAGGTCACTATCAGATAACTCTCAAGATGGGTAGGTCACTATCACATTACTGTTAAGATGGGTAGAACATTATCAGGTTACTCTGAAGATGGGTAGGCCACTATCACGTCACTGTTAAGATGGGTAGGTCACTATCACATCAAAATTAAGATGGATAGCTCACTATCACGTTACTGTTAAAATGGGTAGGTCACTATCACGTCACTGTTAAGATGGATAGGCTACTATCACTCATTATTAAATTGGGTAAGTCACTATCACGTTACTGTTAAGATAGTGAGGTCAGTATCAGATTACTCTTAAGATGAGTAGGTCACTATCACGTCACTGTAAAGATGGGCAGGTCAATATCACGTTACTGTTAAGATGGGTAGGTCATTGTCACGTCACTGTTAAGGTGGTAGTTCACTATCACGTCACTATTAGTTGGGTAAGCCAGTATCACGTTACTGTACACATGGGTAGGTCATTATCAGGTTATTCTTAAGAGGGGTAGGTCACTATCACATCACTGTTAAGTAGGGTAGGTCACTATTACGTTACTGTCAAGATCGGTAGGTCATACTCATCTTAATACTGAGTGATAGTGGCCGATCCATCTTAACAGTATCGTGATAGTGACATACCCATCTTAACAGTAACGTGATAGTGACCTACCCATCTTAATTGTGAAGTGATAGTGACCTACCCAACTTATCAGTGACGTGATAGGGACATACCCATCTAAAGAATAACCTGTTAATGATCTACACATCTTAACAATGTTGTGATAGTCACCTACCATCTTAACAGTTAAATGATAGTGTCATACCCATCTTAATAGTTAAATGATATTGCCCTTATCTAAGCAGTGACGTGATAGTGATCTCCCCATTTTAGGAATAACCTAATGACCTATCCATCTGAACAGGAAAGTGATAGTGAGCTACCCATCTCAACAATAAAGTGATAGCGACCTACCCATTTTAAGATATTCCCGATAATGATGACTTACCGATGACTTAATGATGACTTACCGATCTTAACAGTAACGTTAGAGTGACCTACCCCTCTTAACAGTGACGTGATAGTGACCTATCCATTTTATGAGTAACCTGAAAATGACATACAGATCTTAAAAGTAACGTGATAGTTACCTACCTATCTTATTATTGACGTAATTCTGACCTACCCATCTTGACAGTGACGTGATAGTGACCTACCCATCTTAAGAGTAACGTGATGATGACTTACCCATCTTAACAGTGACGTGATAGTGACCTCCCCATCTTAAGAGTAACCTGATAATAATCTTCCCATCTTAACAGTCACGTGATAGTGACCTACCATCTTAACAGTGACGTGATAATGACCTACCCCTTTTAAGACTAACCTAATAATGACCTGCCTATCTTAACAGTTACGTGATAGTGACCTACCTATTTTACGAGTAACCTGATAATGACCTAACCATCTTAACGGTAACATGATAGTGACCTACCCAACTTATTAGTGACGTGATAGTGACCTACTCATCTTAATAGTGACGTGATAGTGACCTACCCATCTTACGAGTAACCTGATATTGACCAACAATCTGAACAGTAACATAATAGTGACCTGCCCATCTTAATAGTTACGTGATAGTGACCGAACCATATTAAGAGCAACCTGATAATTACCTACCCATCTTGATAGTACCGAAATAGTGACCTACCTATCTTAAGAGCAACCTGATCTTTACAGTAACGTGATAATGACCTACCCAACTTAATATTGACGTGATACTGATCTACCCATCTTAACAGTGACGTGATAGTGACTTACACATCTTAACAGTAACAAGATAATGACCTATCTATCTTAACAGATACGTGATAGTGACCTACCCATCTTAAAAGTGACGTGATAGTGACTGACCGATCTTAACAGTAACCTGATAATGACCTACCCATGTTGACAGTAACGTGATAGTGACCTACCCATCTTAACAGTGACGTGATAGTGAACTACCCATCTTAAGAGTAACCTGTTAATGACCTACCCATCATAACAGTAACGTGATAGTGGCATACCATCTTAATAGTGACGTGGTAGTGACCTACCCATTTTAAGAGTAACGTGATAATGACCTACCCATCTTAACAGTGACGTGATAGTGATCTACCCATTTTAACAGTAACCTAGTAATGACCTACCCATCTTAAAAGTAAAGTGATAGTGAAATAACCATCTTGATAATGACATACCATTCTTAAGAGTAAACTGTTAATGACCTACCCATCTTGACAGTATCGTGATATTGGCTTACTCATCCTAACAGTGACGTGATATTGGCCTATCCATCTTAGGAGTAACGTGCGAGTGACCTACCCATCTTAAGAGTAATCAAATAATGACCTACCCATCTTAACCAACGTGATAGTGACCTACCTTCTTAAAGTAACGTGATAGTGAACTACCCATCTTAAGAGTAAGCTGATAATGCCCTACCCATCTTAATAGTAACGTGATAGTGACGTACCCATCTGAATAGTGACTTGATAGTCACCTACCTATCTTAACAGTGACGTGATGGTGACCCACCCATCTTAAAAGTAGCATGATAATGACCTACCCATCTTAACAGTAACGTCGTAGTGACCTACCAATCTTAACATTGACGTGATAGTGACATACCCATCTCATGAGTAACGTGATAATGACCTACCCATCTTAACTGTAGCGTGCTAGTGACCTACCCATCTTAACACTGACGTGATAGTGACTTACTCATCTTAAGAGTAATATGATAACGACCTACCCATCTTAACAGTAACATGATAGTGAACCTATCATCTTAACAGTGAAGTGATAGTGACCTACCCATCTTAACGGTAACCTGATGATGACCTACCTATCTCAAAAGTAACGTGATAGTGACCTACCCATCTTAACTGTAGCGTGCTAGTGACCTACCCATCTTAACACTGACGTGATAGTGACTTACTCATCTTAAGAGTAATATGATAACGACCTACCCATCTTAACAGTAACATGATAGTGAACCTATCATCTTAACAGTGAAGTGATAGTGACCTACCCATCTTAACGGTAACCTGATGATGACCTACCTATCTCAAAAGTAACGTGATAGTGACCTACTTATCTTAAAATTGACATGATAGTGACCTACCCATCCTAACGGTGACGTGATAGTGATCTACCCATCTTAAGAATAACCTGATAATGACCTACCTATCTTAACTGTAACGTGATAGTGACCTACCTATCTTAATAATGACATAAAAGTGACCTACCCATCTTGATAGTGACGTGATGGTGACCTACCCATCTTAAGAATAACCTGATCAAGACGTACCCATCTTGACATTATCAAGATAATGGCCTACCCATCATAGCATTTATTTGATAGTGACCTATCCATCTTAAGAGTAACGTTATAATGACTTACTCATCTTAACAGTAACGTGATAATAACATACCCATGTTAACAGTGACGTGATAGTGACCTAACCATCTTAAGAGTAACCTGATAATGACCGAACCATCTTAACAGTGACGTGATAATGACCTACCCATCTCAAGAGTATCCTGATAATGACCTACCTACCTTAACAGGAATGTGATAGTGACCTACCATCTTAATAGTGCCGTGATAATGACCTACCCACCTTAACAGTGCCATGTTAGTGACGTACCCGTCTTGATAGTAAAGCGATAGTGACCTAACCATCTTAACAGTGACGTGATAGTGACCTACCCATCTTAAGAGTAACCCTATAATGAACTAACAATCTTAACTGTAACGTGGTAGTGACCTACCTTCTTAACAGTGACGTGATAGTGAACTACCCATATTAAGATTATGGTGATAATGACATAGCCATCTTAGCAGTAACGTGATAGTGACGTACTCATCTTAGTAGCAACGTGATAGTAACCTACCCGTCTTAACAGTGACGTGATAGTGACCTACCCATCTTAAAAGTAACCTGATAATGATCTAAAATTCTTAACAGTAACGTTATAGTGAACTACCCATCTTAACAGTGACGTGATAGTGACTTACCCATCTTAAGAGTAACCTGATAATGACTTACCCAACTTAAGAGTAACGTGATAGTGACCTACCATCTCCACAGTGAAGTGTTTGTGACCTACCCACCTGAAGAGTATCCTGATAATGACCAACCTATCTTAACAGTAAAGTGATAATCTTAATAGCGCCGTAATATTGACCTACCCATCTTAACAATGACGTGATAGTGACCTACCTGTCTGAAAGTATCCTGATAATGACCTACCTATCTTAGCAGTAACATGATAGTGACTTACCCCTCTTAATAGTGCCGTGATGATGACCTACCCATCTTAACAGTGAAGTGATAGTGGCCTACCCATCATAATAGTGATATGATAGTGACGTACCCATCTTAACAGTGACGTAATAGTAACCTACCCATCTTAAGAGTAACCTGATAATGACCTATCCATCTTAACAGTAACGTGATAGTGGCCAACCCATCTTAACAGTGACGTGATAGTGACCTACCCATCTTAACAGTAACTTGATAATGACCTACCAATTTAGACAGTAACGTGATATTGACCTACCCATCTTAACAGTGACGTGATAGTTTTCTGCCCATATTAAGAGTAACCTGATAATGACCCACCCATTTTAACAGTAATGTGATAGTGACCTACTTATCTTAAAATTGACGTGATAGTGACCTATCCATCCTAATAGTGACGTGATAGTGATCTACCTATTTCAAGAGTAACCTGATAATGACCTACCTATCTTAACAGTGAGGTGATAGTGACCTACACATCTTGATAGTGACGTGATAGTGACCTACCCATCTTGATAGTGACGTGATGGTGAACTACCTATCTTAAGAATAACCTGATCATGACGCACCCATCTTGACTGTATCAAGGCAGTGGCCTACCCATCCTAACAGTGACTTGATAGTGACATATCTATTTTAAGAGTAACGTTATAATGCCTTAACCATCTTAACAGTTGCGTGATAATGACCCACCCATGTTAACAGTGACGTGATAGTGACCTACCCATCTTAAGAGTCATCTGATAATGACTTACGTTTCTTAACAGTAACGTGATAGTGACCTACCATGTTAACAGTGACGTGATAGTGACCTACCCATCTTAAGAGTCATCTGATAATGACTTACGCTCCTTAACAGTAACGTGATAGTGACCTACCATGTTAACAGTGACGTGATAGTGACCTACTTATCTTAAGAGTAACGTGATAATGACCTACCATCTTAACAGTGACGTGATAATGACCTACCCATCTGAAGAGTATGCTGATGATGACCTACCTATCTTAACAGTAAAGTGATAGTGACCTACCCATCTTAAGAGTAACGTGATGATGACCTACCCATCTTAACAGTAACGTGATAGTGACCTACCCGTCTTAACAATGACGTGATAGTGACCTACCCATCTTAATAGTGCCGTGATAATGACCTACCCATCTTAACAGTAACGTGATTGTGACCTACCCGTCTTGATAGTGCCGTGATAATGACCTACCCATCTTAACAGTAACGTGATTGTGACTTACACATCTTAACAATGACGTGATAGTGACCTACGCATCTAAACAGTTACCTGATAATGCCCTACCCTTTTAGACAGTAACGTGATGGTGACCTACCCATCTTAACAGTGACGTGATAGTGACCTACCCATCTTAACAATAAAGTGATAGTGACTTACCCATCTTAATAGTGACGTGATAGTGACCTACCATCTTAACAGTAACCTGATAGTGACCTACCCATCTTAAGAGTAACGTGATGACCTACCCATCTTATCAGTAACGTGATAGTGACCTACCAATCTTAACATTGACGTGATAGTGACCTACCCATCTTAACAGTATCCTGATAATGACCTAACCATTTAGACTGTAACGTGATAGTGACCTACCCATCTTAACAGAGACGTGATAGTGACATACTATCTAAACAGTGACGTGATAGTGACTTACCTATCTTAAGAGTAACCTGATAATGACTTACCAATCTTAACAGTAACGTGATAGTGACCTACTTATCTTAACAGTCACGTGGGAGTGACTTTCTCACCATAACCGCATTACGGGAGTGACCAACCATCTGCAGTAGTGATATAGGAACAGTAATAATACCTTGCTCATCTCATTTTTTGATGCCTCAGCAGGAGAATGAGGCTACCTATAGTCTTAGATATATCGCACAGTCTGGTCAGTTGAGGGAACAGCCATCACAAGCTGGACAAGATCGACAACACTTTACGGGATTAAGTGTGTGTGTGTGTGTGTGTGTGTGTGTGTGTGTGTGTGTGTGTGTGTGTGTGTGTGTGTGTGGTGTGCCACATACTTAGGAGTAAAGACATTATGCATACAAACAAGGTTTGAAAATTGGAAACACCAGTGTAAAACTTTCCTCACGTAAAACATCAATAGTAATGACACACACCCACACACACACACACACACACACACACACACACACACACACACAAGAAACATGGCCCTATGAAAAACACGAACCATGAGAGACGACAATAACCTCTGGCAGTCATATCTCGGCTGAGCGGTCTTTCTAGTGACAGAAAAAAAAGATATGCTTCAATTTTCAAGATTTTCCTTAACTTCTCTTGTTGTAGTATGGTGCAGTATATAACGATGTGCTCATATATCTGACCGTAGTTGCGGTTCCTATGAAAATACTTGCGTTCTTTGATATCCAAGACAAAGAAATATGCTATACTGTGTATGCTGATGGTATTCTATTTCAATGACTCAATAACCGGACTTCTGCTTTTTCTACGGAGATAACGCAGCTGAAAATGTCCTCCATCTGGAAACCTGGCTTTATATACGGTGTTTTGGGGAAAAAAATCAGAATTCCGATTTTGAGTTCTTTTGCTTGTGGCCTTTTTTCTTCCTTTTTTATGTTGAACATTCCAGTCATGGGCAAAAGTCCACATCAAGGCCGGGCCTTGATCGAATTATAGAGAGAATAATGAAAGAAAAAAAAAGACAAGGGAAAGTATTTACGAATTTCGGAGGAAGTGAAAATCCTGTCTTTTGAATTCAGCCAAGTCATAGTTATTGGTAAAGACATGAGAAAGTAGAGAGTTTCAGAGCTTTGACGTATAGGAAAAGAAGATTTCAAAACGGCCCACCGTTGAGTTTCTGATGGCCACACAATATCATGTGACGCAGCAACTTGCTGTGTGTGTATTGCGTGGTCTACCAGTCCTCGGGAGCAAAAACCGAAGTGATACTTAAAGGAAAGAGAAAGAGAACCAACAGTGCGGCGAAGAGCAAGAGAGTCAAGTTTCGAGGTTATCCTGGGATAGTTTATAAGTTATATCTCTTTGACTCAACTCTATCAAGTAAGGACGCAGAGCTAGAACCACCCCAGATGTTACAAGGACAGATCAATCCTCTGTATAAGCGGAATAATTGTTCTGAAGAAAAGAAATTTCGGCATCTAAACAGCACATCCAGTTTTTTAGAGGCAGGTCTAGGCATTCCCGAAATATGGGGTTTCCAAGAAAGAGTGGATGTTACTGTAACACCAAGCATGTTCAATGAATCAATGGGTGGAATTACAGAGCCATCAAGGATAGAAAGATGGGTAAAAACTGGGTCTTGGAGGCATTAAACTTCACTAGATTACCTCTAACCCACTGAGATATCCTGTCCACGTCTAAGTTTATTGAGAATGCTGTGTCAATTCTAGATGCAGATCTAGTGAGAGAAGAGGGGGCAAAATTGAACGAAATGGGTGAATACAGCGTTAAGTCGCAAGCATATGTGTATATTTGATTATTTGTGGTAAGGAAATCGTTGAAATACAAAAGGAGAAAAAGCGTAGGGGACAGGACAGGACCTTGAGGGACACTGCTGTTGACGAAGGAAATGGTTGAGGATGATCCATCAACAACTACTGAGATAGATCGGCCGGAGAAGAAGCAAGATATGAAGGATCAAAGTGAGGGAGGGAAGCCAAAAGAGGGGGACTTGAGGATGAGACTTCGATGCCACACCCTGTCAAAAGATTTGGATATGTTAACGGCAACTGCACATGACTACTCACATCTTTCAGAAATGATGACCAGACATCAGTAAAATATTAAAGAATATCACTAGTAGATCTCGCCTTACGGAAGCCATAGTGGTGATCAGAGAGAACAATGTGATTTTAGAGGTGCCTAAGGATATGGGAGTTGAGGAGGGATTCAAAAACTTTGGAAATGATAGATGTCAAAGCAACTGGACGATAGTTAGAGGGATAAAACGGTCACCCTTCTTAAAGATGGGATATATCAATGCGTGCTTCCAAGGAGAAGGAAATGTTTTGGTTTTGAATCAGGAACGGAACAGACGACCAAACACAAATGCAAGTTTAGAGGCATATTCTTTCAGCACACGGGAATGGATGCCATCAGGACCATAAACCTTGCTTGTGTCCAGAGAGAGAAGCGCCTTTCTGACAGTTCGAAAAGAGATTACAGGGAAGGCCATAGGATTAATAAAAGCATCAAGGGGTGAAGATATGTTAGAGTCATCTAAGGTGGAATTAGAAGAGAAACGGAAACCAAAGAGATTTGCTTTGCCTACGGGAGAATCAGATATAATACCGTCAGAACAGGAAGGTGAAGGAAATGTAGAATGATAGAAATTGCTAGAGATGCCCATAGCAAAAGAGCAGAAAGATTTATCCGTGTATGACGAGGAGAGGTTATCGCACTTCCTGAATGGGAGCTAGAGAAGGATGGATTTTCTACGTCCGATATGCCTGATCCCTTAACTGAATGGCCTCAGAGCAGGAACGGTTGAACCATTGATTGGATGATGAGGTCGTCTTGGAGGAGGGAATAAATGCTTCCATTCCAGCAAGGATAACCTTTGCTATGCGTTTGGCAGAGACAGAAACATTACAACATAGGAGGCAGTAATTTATCCAAGGAAAGTCAGAAAAGAAGTTACGTAAGTTGTTTCAGTCAGCTTTGGTGAGGTGCCAGTATTATGATTAAAAGGGGCTGCTGGAGGGGGAGGTACTGTTAGAATAGATACGTTTATGAGAGTGTGATCAGATGAACTGCCTGGGGAGAGATTGTGTACTTACAGCGGGATGGACTGGAGGTTAAAAAACAAATCCAGGATCTTTGAACAAAATTTCCCACAAAAAATCTCTTAGGTATTAAAAGTGTGTGGCATAGAATATGTCTTTAATAATTATGGAAGACAATGCCGTAGCAATGCCATATTTAACACACTGAAAGCATTTATCACGCTTTCCTTAGGAAAGTTATCTCGCTTTTGCGATATTAGAAAATTCTGAGAAGCCTCGTAAATTCAGCTCATATAGCGTAGAAATATCTATAAGGAATATGTTTATTAGCCTGGGAAAGACAATTATCCCGGCAAAAGTTTCAGTTGATATTCTTACCATACGCAAGGTTTTCTTCGCTTAGCTTGACAACATGCACCGTAGTTGTAGCTTGACAACATACACCGTATGTCTCGGAGGACACCTTAGTTCCTGTCGTTCATCAGGGTTAGGTTAGACGAAGGATAAGAAATGGGCTTTTACTTAACTGTTGGTTCATGTGGTGACTGCCCTTTTAGAGGGCACTTATATGATCAGCTTACATTCGTCACATGATATGAACCTTAAAGCTTAAAGTGTGGAATTTCCATGCATTAAAGATGTCTCAAAGTAGAGATCGTCACATATTTTCACAGTAGTGGAATAAAGGAGCAAAGACAGGAGGAAAATTGGTTTTCTATGCGTGATACAATAGGTTTTATAAGATACATCTTTTGCAGGTGGCTACATGGTGGAAGATTTAGCCAAACCATTATTCATAATGAAACTTTTGAATGTAAATCTTTCACTTCCACAAACCATTTTCTATCTGTCGAAGTGTATCGGTACAAGATAATCTTTCTCATTTTAGTCTAGTTATACCTCAACCAAAAGAAGCAGTGAGCAACAAACACACGTGACTCTCCCTAAAACTTGGAATATCAGGTGGCAGTAGTTGACGGTCAGGATGGTGTAGTAGCTTTACCCGAGTTGTTGGATGAGGTCCAGACGTTTGCAGCGAGTCGAGTGGACCAGTCAGCAAAAGGAACTTTGGACAGGTGGAGTAAGAGGGACCTTGGATGAACTTTCAAGCCCTTTTTATGCATATTCTCTGTATCCCCCGTTGCACGAGGGAGGAATAGGTGAGTCTGGAAAGAATGAAAGCTGTGCATATGTCCTTGATCTCTGACAAAGGAAGTTCAGGTGTCTTCAGTCGAGCCAAGTGGAGACAACAGATGGTGCTGATGGATTCCTTTTAGCTTAGTTTTCATCGTTCATTTCGAGGGTGGTGGCACATTAGCCAGGTCTCCTCCTAGCATGGGCAGTGACATATTAGCCAGGTTTCCTCCTAGTATGAGTATTCGTATTCCTGACGATTCGTCCATCTTGGTAACGAGATATTTACCAACTTTAGCAGTGATAGAAGGAAGCGTTCATCTGACGTTTGCTGTAATATATCTAATCTAACAGTTTTATTGATAACATGTGGCCGCTCTGCCTCAACAATAACGAGAGAGTGACTTATCTACGACACTAAAGATTCAGAGTAACTTATCTACTTCAGTAGTAATATGAAAGTGATCTATCTTCCTAACAAGTAATGTGAAAGTGACATAATAACCCTGAGAGTGACGAAAAAGTGATTTAGTGGCCTTATTAGTAATAATCAGTGATTAGCAATAATGTTAAAATGATCTAGCAGCATTAACGGTAATGTGAAAGTGATTTAACGGCCCTAGCAGTGATATGAAAGTGGCATAGCTACCCTTGTAGTAATGTGAAAGTGACATAGCTGCTCTAGTAGTAATATGAAAGTGACACAGATGCCCTAATAGATATGTGAAAGTGACATAGATGCTCTAGTAACACTATGAAAGTGACCTACCAGCATCAGACAAAACTAAGACTCCTATCCACCATAACACTAATATGACCTACCCTCCCAGCCTGGGTGATGGCGTGGGTAAGCTGGCCCTCCACTCCAGCCATCAAGATCACCACTCCTGACGAGTCCGGAAGCTGACCCACCACCTGAGAAAGTATAAACAAACGAACGCTATAACCAACCTCAACGATCCTTGTATAAAATGAGAAAAACAAATCAGCGTATAAAAGCAGATGACCAACGTTCATGTACCCTCGTTACCCTACCGTGAGGAGAGAAGCGGCCGAGGTGCTGTTGTCATCCATCAGGATGATGAGGGAGCAGCCAGGACGTGACACCTCCGCCAGCACAGTCATTACCGCCGCCCCCACATCATCTGTTGTAAGTTAAGATAAAAATGACTCTCGTCCCCACATCATCTGTTGTAAGTTAAGATAAAAATGACTCTCGTCCCCATATCATCTGTTGTAAGTTAAGATAAAACTGACTCTCGTCCCCATATCATCTGTTGTAAGTTAAGATAAAACTGACTCTCGTCATCATATCATCTGTTGAAAGTTAAGATAAAACAGAATCTCGTCCCAATATCATCTGTTATAAGTTAAGATAAAACTGACTCTCGTCCCATCATCATCTGTTGAAAGTTAAGATAAAACTGACTTTCGCCCTCATATCATCTGTTGAAAGTTAATATAAAACAGACTCTCGTCTCCACATCATCTGTTATAAGTTAAGATAAAACTGACTCTCGTCCCATCAACATCAGTTGTAAGTTAAGATAAAACAGACTCTCGTCCCCATATCATCTGTTGCAAGTTAAGATAAAACTGACTCTCGTCCCCACATCATCTGTTGTAAGTTAAGATAAAACTGACTCTCGTCCTCATATCATCTGTTGTAAGTTAAGATAAAACTGACACTTGTCCGCATATCATCTGTTGTAAGTTAAGATAAAACTGACACTCGTCCGCACATCATCTGTTGTAAGTTAACATTAAACGAACTCTCCTCCCCACATCATCTGTTATAAGTTAAGATAAAACTGACTCTCGTCCCATCATCATCTGTTGTAAGTTAAGATAAAACAGACTCTCGTCCCCATATCATCTGTTGTAAGTTAAGATGAAACTGACTCTCGTCCCCAAATCATCTGTTATAAGTTAAGATAAAACTGACACACGTCCCATCATCATCTGTTGTAAGTTAAGATAAAACTGACTCTCGTCCCCATATCATCTGTTGAAAGTTAAGATAAAATTAACTCTCTTCCCCTGATCATCTGTCGTAAGTTAAGATAAAAATGACTTTCGTCCCCACATCATCCTTTGTAAGTTAAGATAAAAGCGACTCTCGTCCCCACATCATCTGTTGTAAGTTAAGACAAAACTGACTCTCGTCATCACATCATCTATTGTAAGTTAACATAAAAGTGACTCTCGTCCCCACATCATCTGTTATAAGTTAAGATAAAACTGACTCTCGTCCCCACATCATCATTTATAAGTTAAGATAAAATTGACTCTCGTCCCCACATCATCTGTTGTAAGTTAACATAAAACTGACTCTCGTCCCCACATCATCTGTTGTAAGTTTCCATAAAACTGACTCTCGTCCCCACATCATCTGTTGTAAGTTAAGATAAAAATGACTCTCGTCCACACATCATCTGTTGCAAGTGAAGATAAAACTGACTCTCGTCCCCATATCATCTGTTGTAAGTTAAGATAAAACTGACTCTCGTCCCCACATCATCTGTTGTAAGTTAAGATAAAACTCACTCTCGTCCCAAAATCATCTGTTGAAAGTAACGATAAAACTGACACTCGTCCCCACATCATCTGATGTAAGTTAAGATAAAACTGACTCTCGTTCCCACATCATCTGTTGTAAGTTAAGATAAAACTGCCTCTCGTCCTCACATCATCTGTTGTAAGTTAAGGTGAACTGACTCTCGTCCCCACATCAGCTGTTGTAAGTTAAGATAAAACTGACTCTTGTCCCCACATCATCTGTTGTAAGTTAAGATAAAACTGACTCTCGTCCCCACATCATCTGTTGTAAATTAAGATAATACTGACTCTCGTCCCCATATCATGTGTTGTAAGTTAAGATGAAACTGACTCTCGTCCCCACATCATCTGCTGTAGGTTAAGATAAAACTAACGCTCGTCCCCACATCATCCGTTGAAAGTTAAGATAAAACTGACTCTCGTCCCCACATCATCCAGTTGTATGCTAAGAAAAAACAGACTCTCGTCCCCACATCATCTATTGTAAGTTAAGATAAAACTGACTCTCGTCCCCACATCATCTGTTGTAAGTTAACATAAAACTGACTCTGCTCCGCACATCATCTGTTATAATTTAAGATAAAACTGACTCTCGTCCCTACATCATCTGTTGTAAGTTGAGATAAAACTGACTCTCGTCCACATATCATCTGTTGTAAGTTAAGATAAAACTGGCTACCGTCCACATATCATCTGTTGTAAGTTCAGACAAAACTAACTCTAGTCCGCATATCATTTGTTGTAAGTTAAGAAAAAACTGACTCTCGTCCCCAAATCATCTGTTGTAAGTGAAGATAAAACTGACTCTCGTCCGCATATCATCTGTTGTAAGTTAAGATAAAACTGACTCTCCTCCCCACATCATCTGTTGTAAGCTAAGATAAAACTGACTCTTGTCCTCACAGCATCTGTTGTAAGTTAAGATAAAACTGACTCTCGTCCACACAACATCTGTTGTAAGTTTAGGTAGAACTGACTCTCGTCCCCACATCATCTGTTGTAAGTTAAGATAAAACTGATTCTCGTCCCCATAACATCTGTTGTAAGTTATGATAAATCTGACTCTCGTCCCCACATCATCTGTAGTAAGTTAAGATAAAACTGACTCTCGTCCCCACATCATCGATTTTAAGTTAAGATAAAAGTGACTCTCGTCCCCACATCATCTGTTGGAAGTTAAGATAAAACCGTCTCTCGTCCACACATCATCTGTTGTAAGTTCATATAAAAATGACTCTCGTCCCCACATCATCTGTTGTAAGTTAAAATAAAACTGACTCTCGTCCCCACATCATCTGTTGTAAGTAAAGATAAAAATGACTTTCGTCTCCACATCATCTCTTGTAGGTTAAGATAAAACTGACTCTCGTCACCACATCATCTGCTATAAGTTAAGAAAAACTGACTCTCGTCCCAACATCATCTGTTGTAAGTTAAGATAAAATTACTCTAGTCCCCATATCATCTGTTGTAAGTTAAGATGAAACTGACTCTCGTCCCACATCATCTGTTGTAAGTTAAGATAAAACTGACTCTCGTCCCCACATCATCTGTTGTAAGTTAAGATAAAACTGACTCTCGTCCCCACATCATCTGTTGTAAGTTAAGATAAAAATTGACTCTCGTCCCCATATCATCTGTTGTAAGTTAAGAAAAAACTGACTCTCGTCCCCACATCATCTGTTGTAAGTTAAGATAAAACTGACTCTCGTCCCCACATCATCTGTTGTAAGTTAAGATAAAACTGACTCTCCTCCCACATAACCGGTTGTAAGTTAATGTAAAACTGACTCTCGTCACCACATCACCTGTTGTAAGTTAAGATGAAACAGACTCTCATAACCACATCTTATTTTGTAAGTTAAGGTAAAACTGACTCTCGTCCGCATTTTATTTGTTGTAAGTAAAATTAAAACTGACTCGTCCCCACATTAATTGTTGTAAGTTAAGATAAAACTAACACTCGTCCCCACATCATATGTTGTAAGTTAAGATAAAACTGACTCTCGTCCACACATCATCTGTTGTAAGTTCAGATGAAATTGACTCTCGTCCACATATCACCGATTGTAAGTTAAGATAAAGCTGATTCTCGTCCCCATATCATCTGTTGTAAGTTAAGATAAAACTCTCTCTCGTCCACATATCATCTTTTGTAAGTTCAGATAAAAGTGACTCGCATCCCCACTTCATCTGTTGCAAGTTAAAATAAAACTGACTCTCGTCCCCATATCATCTGTTGTAAGTTAAGATGAAACTGACTCTGGTCCCAACATTATCTGTTGTAAGTTAAGAGAAAATTAACTTTAGTCCCAATATCATCTGTTGTAAGTTAAGATGAAAGTAACTCTCGTCACCATATCATCTGTTATAAGTTAAGAGAAAACTGACTCTCGTCCCAACATCACCTATTTTAAGTTAAGATAGAATTGACTCTAGTCCCCATATCATCTGTTGTAAGTTAAGATAAAAGGGACTCTCGTCCCCATATCATCTGTTATAAGTTAAGACAAAAGTTAAGATAAAACTGACTCGCGTCCCCACATCATCCATATGTATGTTAAGATAAAACAGACTCTCGTCAACACATCATCTATTGTAAGTTAAGATAAAACTGACTCTCGTCCCCACATCATCTGTTGTAAGTTAAGATAAAACTGACTACCGTCCACACATCATCTGTTGTAAGTTCAGACAAAACTAACTCTAGTCCGCACATAATTTGTTGTAAGTTAAGATAAAATTGCCTCTCGTCCCCAAATTATCTGTTGTAAGTTAAGATAAAACTGACTCTCGTCCGCATATCATCTGTTGTAAGTTAAGATAAAACTGACTCTTGTCCCCATATCATCTGTTGTAAGTTAAGATGAAACTGACTCTCGTCCCCACATCATCTGTTGTAGGTTAAGATAAAACTAACACTCGTCCCAAAGAATGTGTTTTAAGTTAAGATAAAACTGACCCTCGTCCCCATATCATATGTAAATTAAGATAAAATTGACTTTCGTCCCGATATGATCTGTTGTCAGTTAAGATAAAACTGACTTTCGTGCCCTCATCATCTGTTGTAAGTTAAGATAAAACTGACTCTCCTCCACACATAACCGGTTGTAAGTTAATGTAAAACTGACTCTCGTCCCCACATCACCTGTTGTAAGTTAAGATGAAACAGACTCTCATAACCACATCTTATGTTGTAAATTAAGGTAAAACTGACTCTCGTCCGTATTTTATTTGTTGTAAGTAAAAATAAAACTGACTCGTCCCCACATTAATTGTTGTAAGTTAAGATAAAACTAACTCTCGTCCCCACATCATATCTTGTAAGTTAAGATAAAACTGACTCTCGTCCACACATCATCTGTTGTAAGTTCAGATAAAATTGACTCTCGTCCCCACATCACATGTTGTAAGTTAAAATAAAACTGACTCTCCTCCCCACATCATCTGTTGTAAGTTAAGATGAAACTGACACTCGTCCCCACATCATCTGTCATAAGTTAAGATGAAATTGACTCTCGTCCCAACATCATCTGGTGTAAGTTAACATAAAACTGACTCTCGTCCCCACATCATCTGTTGTATGTTAAGATAGAACTGACTCTAGTCCCCACATCATCTGTTGTAAGTTATGATAAAACTGACTCTCTTCCCCACATCATCTGTTGTAAGTTAAGGTGAAACTGACTCTCGTCCCCACATAATCTGTTGTAGGTTAAGATAAAACTAACTCTCGTCCCCACATCATCTGTTGTAAGTTAAGATAAAACTGACTCTCGTCTCCACATCATCTGTTGTAAGTTAAGATAAAACTGACTCTAGTCTCCATATCATCTGTTATAAGTTAAGATAAAACTTACTCTCGTCCCCATAACATCTATTGTATGTTAAGATAAACCACACTCTCGTCCCCACATCATCTGTTGTATGTTAAGATGAAATTGACTCTAGTCCCCACATCATCTGTTGTAAGTTATGATAAAACTGACTCTCGTCCCCACATCATCTGTTGTAAGTTAAGATAAAACTAACTCTCGTCCACACTTCATCTGTTGTAAGTTAAGATAAAACTGACTCTCGTCCACACATCATCTGTTGTAAGTTAAGATAAAACTGACTCTCGTCACCACATCATCTGTTGTAAGTTAAGATAAAACTGACTACCGTCCCCACATCATAAGTTGTAGGTTTAGATAAAACTGACTCTCGTCTCCACATCATCTGTTGTAAGTCAAGAAAAAATTGGCTCTCGTCCCCACATCATTTGTTGTGAGTTCAGATAAAACTGACTCTCGTCCCCATATCATCTTTTGCAAGTTAAGATAAAACTGACTCTCGTCCCCGCATCATCTGTTGTAAGTTAAAATAAAAGTGGCTCTCCTCCCAACATCATCTGTTGTAAGTTAAGGTAAAACTGACTCTCCTCCCCACATCATCTGTTATAAGTTAAGATGAAACTGACTCTCGTCCCCACTTCATCTGTTGTAAGTTAAGATAAAACTGACTCTCGTCCCCACATCATCCGATGTAAGTTAAGGTAAAACTGACTCTCCTCCCCACATCATCTGTCGTAAGTTAAGATAAAACTGACTCTCTTCCCCACATCATCTGTTGTAAGTTAAAATAAAAATGGGTCTCCTCCCCACATCATCTGTTGTAAGTTAAGGTAAAACTGACTCTCGTCTCCACATCATCTGTTGTAAGTTAAGATAAAACTTACTCTCGTTCCCACATCATATGTTGTAAATTAAGATAAAACTGACTCTCGTCCACATATCTTATGTAGTAAGTTAAGATAAAACTGACTCTCGTCCCCACATCATCTTTTGTAAGTTAAGATAAAACTGACTCTCGTCCACACATTATGCGTTGTAAGTTCAGATAAAATTGACTCTCGTCCCCATATCACATGTTGCAAGTTAGAATAAAACTGATTCTCGTCCCCACATCATTTGTTGTAAGTTAAGATAAAATTGACTCTCGTCCCCACATCATCTGTTGTAAGTTAAGATAAAACTGAATCTCGTTCACACATTATCTGTCGTAAGTTAAGATAAAACTGACTCTCGTCCCCACATCATCTGTTGTAAGTTAAGATAAAACTGACTCTCGTCCCCACATCATCTGTTGTAAGTTAAGATAAAACTGACTCTCGTCCCCATATCATCTGTTGTAAGTTAAGATAAAACTGACTCTCGTCCCTACATCATCTGTTGTAAGTTAAGGTAAAACTGACACTCGTCCCCATATCATCTGTTGTAAGTTAAAATAAAACTGACTCTCGTCCCCACATAATCTGTTGTAAGTTAAGATAAAACTAATTCTCGTCCCCACATCATCTGTTGTAAGTTAAGATAAAACTGACCCTCGTCCCCACATCATCTGATGTAAGTTAAGATAAAACTGACTCTCGTTCCCACATAATCTGTTGTAATTTAAGATAAAACTGACTCCCGTCCCCACATCATCTGTTGTATGTTAAGATGAATGTGACTTTCGTCCCCACATCATCTGTTGTAATTTAAGATAAAACTGACTCTCGTCCTCACATCATCTGTTGTAAGTTAAGATAAAACTGACTCTCGTCCCCACATCATCTGTTGTAAGTTAAGATAAAACTGACTCTCGTCGGCAAATCGTCTGTTGTAAGTTAAGATAAAACTGACTCTCGTCCCCACATCATCTGTTGTAAGTTAAGATAAAACTGACTCTCGTCCCCACCTCATCTCTTGTAAGTTAAAATAAAACTGACTCTTCTCCCCATATCATCTGTTGTAAGTTAAGATAAAACTGACTCTCGTCGGCAAATCATCTGTTGTAAGTTAAGATAAAACTGACTCTCGTCCCCACATTATCTGTTTTAAGTTAAGATAAAACTGAATCTCGTCCACACATCATCTGATGTAAGTTAAGATAAAACTGAATCTCGTTCCCAATTAATGTGTTGTAAGTTAAGATAAAACTGACTCTCGTCCACACATCATCTGTTATAAGGTAAGATAAAACTGACTTTCGTCCCCACATCGTCTGTTGTAAGTTAAGATAAAACTGACTCTCGTCCCCACATCATCTGTTGTAAGTTAAGATAAAACTGACTCTCGTCCCCACATCATGTGTTGTAAGTTAAGATAAAACTGAATCTCGTCCTCACATCATCTGATGTAAGTTAAGATGAAACTGAATCTCGTTCCCAAATACTGTGTTGTAAGTTAAGATAAAACTGACTCTCGTCCCCATATCATCTCCTGTAAATTAAGATAAAATTGACTTTCGTCCCATCATCTGTTGTCAGTTAAGATAAAACTGACTCTCGTCCCCACATCGTCTGTTGTAAGTTAAGATAAAACTGACTCTCGTCCCATCATCTGTTGTAAGTTAAGATAAAACTGACTCTCGTCCCCACATCATGTGTTGTAAGTTAAGATAAAACTGAATCTCGTCCTCACATCATCTGATGTAAGTTAAGATGCAACTGAATCTCGTTCCCAAATAATGTGTTTTAAGTTAAGAAAAAATTGACTCTCGTCCCCATATCATCTGTAAATTAAGATAAAATTGACTTTCGTCCCCATATCATCTGTTGTCAGTTAAGATAAAACTGACTCTCGTCCCCACATCATCTATTGTAAGTTAAGATAAAACTGACTCTCGTCCCCACATCATCTCATTTAAGTTAAGATAAAACTGACTGTCGTCCACACATCTTCTGCTGTAAGTTAAGATAAAACTGATTCTCGTGTTAATTTTGTGAAACATCAAAGATAATGTGAAATATTTTTCTTTCCTATTATCTGAAATCGATAGCTAATCCTCAAACTAGAGAGTACTCCCGATAAGTTTTAAGCACTTTCCTTTTGTCAATGGCCTATATACAGCGTCGTTAGTGACCATCTCTCTCCCTGCCAGCCTCATTATGGTGAACGTATATATGGTCCTTGTGTCATAACAGTTAGGGCTCTTGCTCTGGCTGCTTGATGCTGTAATTCTGCTAAACGTTTTGTCCCATAAAGTGGATAGGAGTTTAATCTTCTTTCTTTAAAAGATAACTCAACATTTTCAGTGTTTTTTTTCCTGAGAGAGAGAGAGAGAGAGAGAGAGAGAGAGAGAGAGAGAGAGAGAGAGAGAGAGAGAGAGAGAGAGAGAGAGAGAGAGAGAGAGAGAGAGAGAGAGAGAGAGTTAGGTGGTGCTATGTCTGTCATAAGATTTAATTATGTGGACAAGAGTTGGGAACCGTTTACAAATCATGCCCACGACAAAGCTATCCATTTTCATTAGACCTTCACTAACACTTATACTAAAATTCTTTGTGTATCTAATAACGCAAGATTCAATTATCTTTCTATTGGTTAAGGATTTACAGTTAGTGACAGGATTAGCAATGCCCCGACCAATAAAATGATCATAATTTTTGATGTGGTTAACAAAGCATTCATTCTTGTCCTGTTCTTATACTATACTTATGTTGCTTAAGTGTAACATGATCCTTATCAGTCTGCCTAACATGAAATATAAAGCTTTTACAAGGTACACCTGATCCCCTGCTTAGGACCTATGCGACTTACGACCATCCGTCCATACGAACGGAAAAAACAATATGAATTAGAAAGTAAAAATGATGAAGTATGAGCCAGAGAATCTTAAATAAACTGCAAAAATAAACTACAGAATCATATGATGAAATTGATTAATGAAAAACGATAATATGATGATGGAAATTGAGTAGAATGAAAGAATTCTGTACAGGTATATGAACTTTACATGACATGCTAACATCCGTCCGACTTACGTCCATTTCGGTATCTGACCATTCGGTCAGAACGGAACGCAGACATGTATCAAGGAGGGGGTATATTCTCTAAACACAGGCTTCAGAATTTTCTTGCGATTATTGTTATTAAGATATTTTTGTTAGAACTGTTATTACTAATCACTTAGACAAGCAACCTAAGTTTGCAAAAAGAGAAAATTCTTTATAAATCTATTCTGAATTCCACCATACGACTCGCCTCTTCTTATGCTTACAGAAATAAGGTATTGATGACACATAACAATATGCATGTTGGGCTGATTGTTGGGAAAGTAGCGTAGCGCATATGTAAACTTTACCTTGAGGACGAGGCTGTAGTATGACGGCCACACTAGAGACAGCCAATATCAAGAGAAAAGGCGGCACACCCATCATAGTCGCCGCTACCTGCCGAGAAAACAAGGAGATATGAAAACTCAGGAAAGCTGAGAAATCTTACATCATCGTGTATGTAAAGGAAGATCAAGTAAGTGATGCGTAGACAGTACGAAGCCTCAACCTCTTCTGTAATCATAAGTAATGGTGAAACCAAGCCTACTATAACTATACTAGGGAAAACAATCTGTCAGAATTATCTTATCCATTTACTTGATTTTATATGTTAAGTTACAAAAATAGATTATAAAAATATGAAAATGATCAGTCATAGGGTCTGGCTAAATGTATAGATTTTAAATAATTCATGGTATTACAGTGGAATTTATTAAAATAAAGGGGTGACTGCGTTGTTGACTGGATGGTAAGGATATTAAATGTATGTATAGCTCATGGTGACGTGCCTAAGGATTAGCGTAATGCGGGCATAATGCCATTGCACAAAGGCAAAGGAGATAAAGGTGAGTGTCCAAATTACAGAGGTATAAGGTTAGTTGAGTGTTACTAGGAAATAATACGGGAGGGTATTGATTGAGAGGGTGAAGGCATGTCCAGACCATCAGACTGGGGAAGAGCAGTGTGGTTGCAGAAGTGGTAGAGGATGTGTGGATCAGGTGTTTGCTTTGAAGTATATATATGTGAAAAATACTTAGAAAAGCAAATATATTTGTATGTAGCTTTCATGGATCTGCAGAATGCTTATGACAGAGTTGATACAGATGCTTTGTGGAAGGTATTGAGAATATATGGTGTCGGAGGCAAGTTGTTAGAAGCAGTGAAAAGTTCTTATCGAGGCCAGAGAGCGTTATTGGATTACTTGTTAATTGATAGGCGCCGCGAAAGAGAGACTTTTAGATGTTAATGTGGTGAGAGGTGCAACTAGAGGGATGTCTGATCATTATCCTGTGGAGGCGAAGGTGAAAATTTGTAGAGGTTTTCAGAAAAGAAGAGAAAATGTTAGGGTGAAGAGAGTGGTTAGAGTAAGTGAACTTAGGAAGGAGACTTGTGTGAGAAAGTACCAGGAGAGACTGATTATTGAATGGAAAACGGTGAGAACAAAGGACGTTAGGGGAATGGGGTAGGAATGGGATGTATTTAGGGAAGCAGTGATGGCTTGCGCAAAAGATGCTTGTGGCATGAGAAGCGTGGGAGGCGGGCAGATTAGAAAGGGTAGTGAGTGGTGGAATGAAGAAGTAAGATAATTAGTGAAAGAGAAGAGGGAGGCATTTGGACGATTTTTGCAGGGAAATAATGCAAATGACTAGGAGATGAAAAAAGAAAGAGGAAGGAGGTCAAGAGAAAGGTGCAAGAGGTGAAAAAGAGGGCAAATGATAGTTGGGATGAGAGAGTATCATTAATTTTTAAGGAGAATGAAAAGATGTTTATGAAGGAGGTAAATAAAGTACGTAAGACAATGGAACAAATGGGAACATCAGTGAAAGGGGCTAATGAGGAGGTGATAACAAGTAATGGTGATGTGAGAAGGAGATGGAGTGAGTATTTTGAAGGTTTGTTGAGTGTGTTTCATGATAGAGTGGCGGATATACGGTGTTTTGGTCGAGGTGGTTTGCAAAGTGGGAGGGTTATGGAGAATGATTCGGTAAACAGAGAAGAGGTAATAAAAGCTTTGCAGAAGACGAAAGCCGCCAAGGCGGTGGGTTTGGATGGTATTGCAGTGGAATTTATTAAAAAGGGGGTGACTGTATTATTGACTGATTGGTAAGGTTATCTAATGTATGTATGACTCATGGTGAGGTGCCTGAGGATTGGCGAAGTGCTTGTATAGTGCCATTGTACAAAGGCAAAGAGAATAAAAGTCAGTGCTCAAATTACAAAGGTATAAAATTTTTGAGTATTCCTGTGAAATTATATGAGAGGGTACTGATTGAGAGGGTGAAGGCATGTACAGAGCATCAGATTGGGGAAGAGCGGTGTGGTTTCAGAAGTGGTAGAGGATGTGTGGATCGGGTGTCTGCTTTGAAGAATGTATGTGAGAAATACTTAGAAAAGCAAATGTATTTGCATATAGCATTTATAGATTTGGAGAAGGCATATGATAAAGTTGATAGAGATGTTCTGCGGAAGGTATTAAGGACATATGGTGTGGGAGGCAAGTTGGTAGAAGCAGTGAAAAGTTTTTATCAAGGATGCAAGGCATATGTAAGTGTAGGAAAAGTGGAAAGTGATTGGTTCTCAGTGAATGTTGGTTTGCGGCAGGGGTGCGTGATGTCTCCATGGTTGTTTAATTTATTCATGGATGGGGTTGTTACGGAGGTGAATGCAAGAGTTTTGGAAAGAGGGGCAAGCATGCAGTCTGTTGTGAAGGAGAGAGCTTGGCAAGTGAGTCAGTTGTTGTTTGCTGATGATAGAGCGATGGTGGCTGATTCGTGTGAGAAACTGCATAAGTTGTTGACTGAGTTTGGTAGTGCGTGAAAGAAGAAAGCTGAGAGTGAATGTGAATAAGAGCAAGGTTATTAGGTACAGTAGGGTTGAGGGACAAGTCAATTAGGAGTTATGTTTGAATGGAGAAAAACTGGAGGAAATGAAGTGTTTTAGAAATCTGGGAGTGGATATGGCAGTGGATGGAACCATGGAAGCGGAAGTGAATCATAGGGTGTGTGAGGGGGCGAAAGTTCTGGCAGCGTTAAAGAATGTGTAGAAGTCGAGAACGTTATTTTGGAGAGCAAAAATGGATATGTTTTAGGAATAGTGGTTCCAAATATGTTATATGGTTGCGAAGCGTGGGCTCTAGATAGAGTTGTGTGGAGGAGGGTGGATGTGCTGGAAATGAGATGTTTGAGGACAATATGTGGTGTGAGGTGGTTTGATCGAGTAAGTAATGAAAGGGTAAGAGAGATGTGTAGTAATAAAAAATGTGGTTGAGAGAGCAAAAGAGGTTGTTTTGAAATGTTTTGGTCACATGGAGAGAATGAATGAGAAAGATTAACAAAGAAGGATATATGTGCCAGAGGTGGAGATAACGAGAAGTGGAAGACCATATTGGAGGTAGAAAGATGGAGTGAAAAGATTTTGCGTGTTTGGGGGCTGAAGATGCAGGAGGGTGAAAGGCGTACAAGGAATAGAGAGAATTGGAACGATGCGGTATACCGGGGTCAACGTGCTGTCAAATGATTGAGCCAGGGCATGTTAAGCGTCTGGGGTAAACCATGAAAAGTTTTGTGGAGCCTGGATGTGGAAAGGGAGATGTGGTTTTAGTGCATTATACATGACAGCTAGAGCCTGAGTGTAAACGAATTTGGCCTTTGTTGTCTTTTCTTAGCTCTACCTCGCGTGCATGCAGGGGGAGGGGTGGTTGTTATTTCATGTGTGAAGGGTAGCAAAGGGAATGAATAAGGGTAGATAGTATGAAACAGGAGTGGTGGGAGTACGTGATAGAGTGTAAGAAAGCAAACTCTAGATTGATATGGGTAAAACTGAAAGTGGATGGAGAGAGATGGGTAATCATTGATGCATATGCACCTGGGCATGAGAAGAAAGATCATAAGAGGCAAGTGTTTTGGGAGCAGCTGAGTGAGTGTGTTAGTAGTTTTGATGCACGAGACCGGGTTATGGTGATGGTTGATTTGAATGCAAAGGTGAGTAATGTGGCAGTTGAGGGAATAATTAGTGTACATAGGGTGTTGAGTGTTGTAAATGGAAATGGTGAAGAGCTTGTAGATTTATGTGCTGAAAAAGGACTGGTGATTGGGAATATCTGGTTTAAAAAGAGAGGTATACATAAGTATACGTATGTAAGTAGGAGGGATGGTAAGAGAGCGTTATTGGATTACCTGTTATTTGATAGGCGCGCGAAAGAGAGACTTCTGGACGTTAATGTGCTGAGAGGTGCAACTGGAGGGATGTTCTGTGGGGCCTGGATGTAAAAAGGGAGCTGTGGTTTCGGTGCATCATTAAAAGACAGCTAGAGACAGAGGGTGAACGAATGTTGCCTTTGTTGTCTTTTCCTAGCGTTACCTCGCACACATGAGGGGGGAGGGAGTTGTTATTTCATGTGTGGCGAGGTGGCGATGGAAATGAATAAAGGCAGACAGTATGAATTATGTACATGTGTATATATCTATATGTCTGTGTGTATATATATATATATATATATATATATATATATATATATTATATATATATATATGTGTGTGTGTACATTGAGAAGTATAGGCATTTATATGTGCGTGTGTGGACGAGTATGTATATACATGTGTATGTGGGTGGGTTGGGCCATTCTTTCGTCTGTTTCCTTGAGCTACCTCGCTAACGCGGGACACAGCAACAAAGCAAAATGGATAAATAGATATTATATATATATATATATATATATATATATATATATATATATATATATATATATATATATATATATATATATATATATATTTCTTTTTTCTTTTTTTTTTAATTTGTCGCTGCCTCCCGCGTTTGCGAGGTAGCGCAAGGAAACAGACGAAAGAAATGGCCCAACCCACCCCCATACACATGTATATACATACGTCCACACACGCAAATATACATACCTACACAGCTTTCCATGGTTCACCCCAGACGCTTCACATGCCCTGATTCAATCCACTGACAGCACGTCAAATCCGGTATACCACATCGATCCAATTCACTCTATTCCTTGCCCTCCTTTCACCCTCCTGCATGTTCAGGCCCCGATCACACAAAATCTTTTTCAATCCATCTTTCCACCTCCAATTTGGTCTCCCACTTCTCCTCGTTCCCTCCACCTCCGACACATATATTCTCTTGATCAATCTTTCCTCACTCATTCTCTCCATGTGCCCGAACCATATCAAAACACTCTCTTCTCCTCTCTCAACCACGCTTTTTTTATTTCCACACATCTCTCTTACCCTTACGTTACTTACTCGATCAAACCACCTCACACCACACATTGTCCTCAAACATCTCATTTCCAGCACATCCATCCTCCTGCGCACAACTCTATCCATAGCCCACGCCTCGCAAACATACAACATTGTTGGAACCAATATTCCTTCAAACATACCCATTTTTGCTTTCCGAGATAATGTTCTCAACTTCCACACATTCTTCAAAGATCCCAGGATTTTCGCCCCCTCCCCCAATCTATGATCCACTTCCGCTTCCATGGTTCCATCCGATGACAGATACACTCCCAGATATCTAGAACACTTTACTTCCTCCAGTTTTTCTCCATTCAAACTTACTTCCCAATTGACTTGACCCTCAACCCTACTGTACCTAATTACCTTGCTCTTATTCACATTTACTCTTAACTTTCTTCTTTCACACACTTTACCAAACTCAGTCACCAGCTTCTGCAGTTTCTCACATGAATCAGCCACCAGCGCTGTATCATCAGCAAACAACAACCGGCTCACTTCCCAAGCTCTCTCATCCACAACAGACTTCATACTTGCCCCTCTTTCCAAAACTCTTGCATTCACCTCCCTAACAACCCTATCCATAAACAAATTAAACAACCATGGAGACATCACACACCCCTGCCGCAAACCTACATTCACTGAGAACCAATCACTTTCCTCTCTTCCTACACGTACACATGCCTTACATTCTCGATAAAAACTTTTCACTGCTTCTAACAACTTTCCTCCCCCACCATATATTCTTAATACCTTCCACAGAGCATCTCTATCAACTCTATCATATGCCTTCTCTAGATCCATAAATGCTACATACAAACCCATTTGCTTTTCTAAGCATTTCTCACATACAAAGCAAACACCTGATCCACACATCCTCTACCACTTCTGAAACCACACTGTTCTTCCCCAATCTGATGCTCTGTACATGCTTTCACCCTCTCAATCAATACCCTCCAATATAATTTACCAGGAATACCCAACAAACTTATACCTCTGTAATTTGAGCACTCACTCCTATCCCCTTTGCCTTTGTACAATGGCACTATGCACGCATTCCGCCAATCCTCAGGCACTCACCATGAGTCATACATACATTAAATAACCTTACCAACCAGTCAATAATACAGTCACCCCCTTTTTTAATAGATTCCACTGCAATACCATCCAAACCTGCTGCCTTGCCGGCTCTCATCTTCCGCAAAGCTTTTACTACCTCTTCTCTGTTTACCAAATCATTTTCCCTAACCCTCTCACTTTGCACACCACCTCGACCAAAACACCCTATATCTGCCACTCTATCATCAAACACATTCAACAAACCTTCAAAATACTCACTCCATCTCCTTCTCACATCACCACTACTTGTTATCACCTCCCCATTTGCGCCCTTCACTGAAGTTCCCATTTGCTCCCTTGTCTTACGCACTTCATTTACCTCCTTCCAGAACATCTTTTTATTCTCCCTAAAATCTAATGATACTCTCTCACCCCAACTCTCATTTCCCCTCTTTTTCACCTCTTGCACCTTTCTCTTGACCTCCTGTCTCTTTCTTTTATACATCTCCCACTCAATTGCATTTTTTCCCTGCAAAAATCGTCCAAATGTCTCTCTCTTCTCTTTCACTAACAATCTTACTTCTTCATCCCACCACTCACTACCCTTTCTAATCAACCCACCTCCCATTCTTCTCATGCAACAAGTATCTTTTGCGCAATCCATCACTGAATCCCTAAATATATCTCATTCCTCCCCCAATCCCCTTACTTCCATTGTTCTCACCTTTTTCCATTCTGTACTTAGTCTCTCCTGGTACTTCCTCACACAAGTCTCCTTCCCAAGCTCACTTACTCTCACCACCCTCTTCACCCCAACATTCACTCTTCTTTTCTGAAAATCCATACAAATCTTCACCTTAGCCTCCACAAGATAATGATCAGACATCCCTCCAGTTGCACCTCTCAGCACATTAACATCCAAAAGTCTCTCTTTCGCGCGCCTGTCAATTAACACGTAATCCAATAACGCTCTGTAGCCATCTCTCCTACTTACATACGTATACTTATGTATATCTCGCTTTTTAAACCAGGTATTCCCAATCACCAGTCCTTTTTGAGCACATAAATCTACAAGCTCTTCAGCATTTCCATTTACAACACTGAACACCCCATGTATACCAATTATTCCCTCAACTGCCACATTATTCACCTATGCATTCAAATCACCCATCACTATAACCCGGTCTCGTGCATCAAAACCACTAACACACTCATTCAGCTGCTCCCAAAACACTTGCCTCTCATGATCTTTCTTCTCATGCCCAGGTGCATAATCACCAATAATCACCCATCTCTCTCCATCAACTTTCGTTTTACCCATATTAATCGAGAATTTAGTTTCTTACATTATATCACATACTCCCACAACTCCTGTTTCAGGAGTACTGCTACTCCTTCCCTTGCTCTTGCCCTCACACTAACCCCTGACTTTACTCCCAAGACATTCCCAAACTACTCTTCCCCTTTACCTTTGAGCTTCGTTTCACTCAGAGCCAAAACATCCAGGTTCCTTTCCTCAAACATACTACCTATCTCTCCTTTTTTCACATCTTGGTTACATCCACAAACATTTAGACACCCTAGCGTGAGCCTTCGAGGAGGATGAGCACTCCCCGAGTGACTCCTTCTTCTGTTTCCCATTTTAGAAAGTTAAAAAATACAAGGATAGGATAATATATATATATATATATATATATATATATATATATATATATATATTTTTTTTTTTTGCCGCTGTCTCCCGCGTTTGCGAGGTAGCGCAAGGAAACAGACGAAAGAAATGACCCAACCCACCCCCATACACATGTATATACATACGTCCACACACGCAAATATACATACCTACACAGCTTTCCATGGTTTACCCCAGACGCTTCACATGCCCCTGATTCAATCCACTGACAGCACGTCAACCCCGGTATACCACATCGCTCCAATTCACTCTATTCCTTGCCCTCCTTTCACCCTCCTGCATGTTCAGGCCCCGATCACACAAAATCTTTTCACTCCATCTTTCCACCTCCAATTTGGTCTCCCTCTTCTCCTCGTTCCCTCCACCTCCGACACATATATCCTCTTGGTCAATCTTTCCTCACTCATTCTCTCCATGTGCCCAAACCATTTCAAAACACCCTCTTCTGCTCTCTCAACCACGCTCTTTTTATTTCCACACATCTCTCTTACCCTTACGTTACTTACTCGATCAAACCACCTCACACCACACATTGTCCTCAAACATCTCATTTCCAGCACATCCATCCTCCTGCGCACAACTCTATCCATAGCCCACGCCTCGCAACCATACAACATTGTTGGAACCACTATTCCTTCAAACATACCCATTTTTGCTTTCCGAGATAATGTTCTCGACTTCCACACATTCTTCAAGGCTCCCAGAATTTTCGCCCCCTCCCCCACCCTATGATCCACTTCCGCTTCCATGGTTCCATCCGCTGCCAGATCCACTCCCAGATATCTAAAACACTTCACTTCCTCCAGTTTTTCTCCATTCAAACTCACCTCCCAATTGACTTGACCCTCAACCCTACTGTACCTAATAACCTTGCTCTTATTCACATTTACTCTTAACTTTCTTCTTTCACACACTTTACCAAACTCAGTCACCAGCTTCTGCAGTTTCTCACATGAATCAGCCACCAGCGCTGTATCATCAGCGAACAACAACTGACTCACTTCCCAAGCTCTCTCATCCCCAACAGACTTCATACTTGCCCCTCTTTCCAAAACTCTTGCATTCACCTCCCTAACAACCCTATCCATAAACAAATTAAACAACCATGGAGACATCACACACCCCTGCCGCAAACCTACATTCACTGAGAACCAATCACTTTCCTCTCTTCCTACACGTACACATGCCTTACATCCTCGATAAAAACTTTTCACTGCTTCTAACAACTTGCCTCCCACACCATATATTCTTAATACCTTCCACAGAGCATCTCTATCAACTCTATCATAGGCCTTCTCTAGATCCATAAATGCTACATACAAATCCATTTGCTTTTCTAAGTATTTCTCACATACATTCTTCAAAGCAAACACCTGATCCACACATCCTCTACCACTTCTGAAACCACACTGCTCTTCCCCAATCTGATGCTCTGTACATGCCTTTCACCCTCTCAATCAATACCCTCCCATATAATTTACCAGGAATACTCAACAAACTTATACCTCTGTAATTTGAGCACTCACTCTTATCCCCTTTGCCTTTGTACAATGGCACTATGCACGCATTCCGCCAATCCTCAGGCACCTCACCATGAGTCATACATACATTAAATAACCTTACCAACCAGTCAATAATACAGTCACCCCCTTTTTTAATAGATTCCACTGCAATACCATCCAAACCTGCTGCCTTGCCGGCTTTCATCTTCCGCAAAGCTTTTACTACCTCTTCTCTGTTTACCAAATCATTTTCCCTAACCCTCTCACTTTGCACACCACCTCGACCAAAACACCCTATATCTGCCACTCTATCATCAAACACATTCAACAAACCTTCAAAATACTCACTCCATCTCCTTCTCACATCACCACTACTTGTTATCACCTCCCCATTTGCGCCCTTCACTGAAGTTCCCATTTGCTCCCTTGTCTTACGCACTTTATTTACCTCCTTCCAGAACATCTTTTTATTCTCCCTAAAATTTAATGATACTCTCTCACCCCAACTCTCATTTGCCCTCTTTTTCACCTCTTGCACCTTTCTCTTGACCTCCTGTCTCTTTCTTTTATACATCTCCCACTCAATTGCATTTTTTCCCTGCAAAAATCGTCCAAATGCCTCTCTCTTCTCTTTCACTAATACTCTTACTTCTTCATCCCACCACTCACTACCCTTTCTAATCAACCCACCTCCCACTCTTCTCATGCCACAAGCATCTTTTGCGCAATCCATCACTGATTCCCTAAATACATCCCATTCCTCCCCCACTCCCCTTACTTCCATTGTTCTCACCTTTTTCCATTCTGTACTTAGTCTCTCCTGGTACTTCCTCACACAAGTCTCCTTCCCAAGCTCACTTACTCTCACCACCCTCTTCACCCCAACATTCACTCTACTTTTCTGAAAATCCATACAAATCTTCACCTTAGCCTCCACAAGATAATGATCAGACATCCCTCCAGTTGCACCTCCCAGCACATTAACATCCAAAAGTCTCTCTTTCGCGCGCCTGTCAATTAACACGTAATCCAATAACGCTCTCTAGCCATCTCTCCTACTTACATATGTATACTTATGTATATCTCGCTTTTTAAACCAGGTATTCCCAATCACCAGTCCTTTTTGAGCACATAAATCTACAAGCTCTTCAGCATTTCCATTTACAACACTGAACACCCGATGTATACCAATTATTCCCTCAACTACCACATTATTCACCTATGCATTCAAATCACCCATCACTATAATCCGGTCTCGTGCATCAAAACCACTAACACACTCATTCAGCTGCTCCCAAAACACTTGCCTCTCATGATCTTTCTTCTCATGCCCAGGTGCATATGCACCAATAATCACCCATCTCTCTCCATCAACTTTCGTTTTACCCTTATTAATCGAGAATTTAGTTTCTTACATTATATCACATACTCCCACAACTCCTGTTTCAGGAGTACTGCTACTCCTTCCCTTGCTCTTGCCCTCACACTAACCCCTGACTTTACTCCCAAGACATTCCCAAACTACTCTTCCCCTTTACCTTTGAGCTTCGTTTCACTCAGAGCCAAAACATCCAGGTTCCTTTCCTCAAACATACTACCTATCTCTCCTTTTTTCACATCTTGGTTACATCCACAAACATTTAGACACCCTAGCGTGAGCCTTCGAGGAGGATAAGCACTCCCCGCGTGACTCCTTCTTCTGTTTCCCATTTTAGAAAGTTAAAAAATACAAGGATAGGATAATATATATATATATATATATATATATATATATATATATATATATATATATATATATATATATATATATATATATATATATATATTTTTTTTTTTTGCCACTGTCTCCCGCGTTTGCGAGGTAGCGCAAGGAAACAGACGAAAGAAATGGCGCAACCCACCCCCATACACATGTATATACATACGTCCACACACGCAAATATATATACCTACACAGCTTTCCATGGTTTACCCCAGACGCTTCATATGCCCCGATACAATCCACTGACAGCACGTCAACCCCGGTATACCACATCGCTCCAATTCACTCTATTCCTTGCCCTCCTTTCACCCTCCTGCATGTTCAGGCCCCGATCACACAAAATCTTTTTCACTCCATCTTTCCACCTCCAATTTGGTCTCCCTCTTCTCCTCGTTCCCTCCACCTCCGACACATATATCCTATTGGTCAATCTTTCCTCACTCATTCTCTCCATGTGCCTAAACCATTTGAAAACACCCTCTTCTGCTCTCTCAACCACGCTCTTTTTATTTCCATACATCTCTCTTACCCTTACGTTACGTACTCGATCAAACCACCTCACACCACACATTGTCCTCAAACATCTCATTTCCAGCACATCCATCCTCCTGCGCACAACTCTATCCATAGCCCACGCCTCGCAACCATACAACATTGTTGGAACCACTATTACTTCAAACATACCCATTTTTGCTCTCCGAGATAATGTTCTCGACTTCCACACATTCTTCAAGGCTCCCAGAATTTTCGCCCCCTCCCCCACCCTATGATCCACTTCCGCTTCCATGGTTCCATCCGCTGCCAGATACACTCCCAGATATCTAAAACACTTCACTTCCTCCATTTCTTCTCTATTCAAACTCACCTCCCAATTGACTTGACCCTCAACCCTACTGTACCTAATAACCTTGCTCTTATTCACATTTACTCTTAACTTTCTTCTTTCACACACTTTACCAAACTCAGTCACCAGCTTCTGCAGTTTCTCACATGAATCAGCCACCAGCGCTGTATCATCAGCGAACAACAACTGACTCACTTCACAAGCTCTCTCATCCCCAACAGACTTCATACTTGCCCATCTTTCCAAAACTCTTGCATTCACCTCCCTAACAACCCTATCCATAAACAAATTAAACAACCATGGAGACATCACATACCCCTGCCGCAAACCTACATTCACTGAGAACCAATCACTTTCCTCTCTTCCTACACATACACATGCCTTACATCCTCGATAAAAACTTTTCACTGCTTCTAACAACTTGCCTCCCACACCATATATTCTTAATACCTTCCACAGAGCATCTCTATCAACTCTATCATAGGCCTTCTCTAGATCCATAAATGCTACATACAAATCCATTTGCTTTTCTAAGCATTTCTCACATACATTCTTCAAAGCAAACACCTGATTCACACATCCTCTACCACTTCTGAAACCACACTGCTCTTCCCCAATCTGATGCTCTGTACATGCCTTCACCCTCTCAATCAATGCCCTCCCATATAATTTACCATGAATACTCAACAAACTTATACCTATGTATTTTGAGCACTCACTCTTATCCCCTTTGCCTTTGTACAATGGCACTATGCACGCATTCCGCCAATCCCCAGGCACCTCACCGTGAGTCATACATATATTAAATAACCTTACCAGCCAGTCAACAATACAGTCACCCCCTTTTTTAATAGATTCCACTGCAATACCATCCAAACCTGCTGCCTTGCCGGCTTTCATCTTCCGCAAAGCTTTTACTACCTCTTCTCTTTTTACCAAATCATTTTCCCTAACCCTCTCACTTTGCACACCACCTCGACCAAAACACCCTATATCTGCCACTCTATCATCAAACACATTCAACAAACCTTCAAAATACTCACTCCATCTCCTTCTCACATCACCACTACTTGTTATCACCTCCCCATTTGCGCCCTTCACTGAAGTTCCCATTTGCTCCCTTGTCTTAATCACTTTATTTACCTCCTTCCAGAACATCTTTTTATTCTCCCTAAAATTTAATGATACTCTCTCACCCCAACTCTCATTTGCCCTTTTTTTCACCTCTTACACCTTTCTCTTGACCTCCTGTCTCTTTCTTTTATACGTCTCCCACTCAACTACATTTTTTCCCTGCAAAAACCGTCCAAATGCCTCTCTCTTCTCTTCCACTAATACTCTTACTTCCTCATCCCACCACTCACTACCTTTTCTAATCAACCCACCTCCCACTCTTCTCATGCCACAAGCATCTTTTGCGCAATCCATCACTTATTCCCTAAATACATCCCATTCCTCCCCCACTCCCCTTACTTCCATTGTTCTCACCTTTTTCCATTCTGTACTCAGTCTCTCCTGGTATATATATATATATATATATATATATATATATATATATATATATATATATATATATATATATATATATATATATATATATATATATATATATATATATATATATATATATATATATATATATATATATATATATATATATATATATATATATATATATATATATATATATATATATATATATATATATATATATATATATATATATATATATATTTATATATATATATATATATATATATATATATATATATATATATATATATATATATATATATATATATATATATATATATATATATATATATATATATATATATATATATATATATATATATATATATATATATATATATATATATATATATATATATATATATATATATATATATATATATATATATATATATATATATATATTATTATTTTATTATTATTATACTTTGTCGCTGTCCCCCGCGTTTGCGAGGTAGCGCAAGGAAACAGACGAAAGAAATGGCCCAAACCCCCCCCCCCCCATACACATGTATATACATACGTCCACACACGCAAATATACATACCTACACAGCTTTCCATGGTTTACCCCAGACGTTTCACATGCCTTCATTCAATCCACTGACAGAACGTCAACCCCGGTATACCACATCGCTCCAATTCACTCTATTCCTTGCACTCCTTTCACCCTCCTGCATGTTCAGGCCCCGATCACACAAAATCTTTTTCACTCCATCTTTCCACCTCCAATCTGGTCTCCCTCTTCTCCTCGTTCCCTCCACCTCCGACACATATATCCTCTTGGTCAATCTTTCCTCACTCATTCTCTCCATGTGACCAAACCATTTCAAAACACCCTCTTCTGCTCTCTCAACCACGCTCTTTTTATTTCCACACATCTCTATTACCCTTACGTTACTTACTCGATCAAACCACCTCACACCACACATTGTCCTCAAACATCTCATTTCCAGCACATCCATCCTCCTGTGCACAACTCTATCCATAGTCCATGCCTCGCAACCATACAACATTGTTGGAACCAATATTCCTTCAAACATACCCATTTTTGCTTTCCGAGATAATGTTCTCGACTTCCACACATTCTTCAAGGCTCCCAGAATTTTTGCCCCCTCCCCCACCCTATGATCCACTTCCGCTTCCATGTTTCCATCCGCTGCCAGATCCACTCCCAGATATCTAAAACACTTCACTTCCTCTAGTTTTTCTCCATTCAAACTCACCTCCCAATTGACTTGACCCTCAACCCTACTGTACCTAATAACCTTGCTCTTATTCACATTTACTCCTAACTTTCTTCTTTCACACACTTTACCAAACTCAGTCACCAGCTTCTGCAGTTTCTCACATGAATATGAATATATATATATATATATATATATATATATATATATATATATATATATATATATATATATATATATATATATATATATATATATATATATATATATATATATATATATATATATATATATATATATATATTTTTTTTTTTTTTTTTTATACTTTGTCGCTGTCTCCCGCGTTTGTGAGGTAGCGCAAGGAAACAGACGAAAGAAATGGCCCAACCCCCCCCATACACATGTACATACACACGTCCACACACGTCCATACATATATATATATATATATGTATTGTTGACTGGTTGGTAAGGTTATTTAATGTATGTATGACTCATGACTTATTGATACAGTGGTTAAATTGATGAGAACTGCTATTGACGTTTGTGTAAATAAATTATACATTTCCTTTTTTCCATAGCCAGAAGTTGAACCATTATGTGACATTCATTTTTTTCATTCATTTCAAGCTAGAAGTTTCAGTTTTCTAAATTGTTTCTTACATTTTTCATATGTATATATATGTATGTGTGTGTGTGTGTATGTGTATATGTATATATATATGTATATTATCCCTGGGGATAGGGGTGAAAGAATACTTCCCACGTATTCCTCGCGTGTCGTAGAAAGCGACTAGAGGGGACGGGAGCGGGGGGCCAGAAATCCTCCCCTCCTTGTATTAACTTTCTAAAATGGGAAACAGAAGAAGGAGTCACGCGGGGAGTGCTCATCATCCTCGAAGGCTCAGAGTGGGGTGCCTAAATGTGTGTGGATGTAACCAAGATGTGAAAAAAGGAGAGATAGGTAGTATGTTTTAGGAAAGGAACCTGGATGTTTTGGCTCTGAGTGAAACGAAGCTCAAGGGTAAAGGGGAAGAGTGGTTTAGGAATGTCTGGGGAGTAAAGTCAGGGGTTAGTGAGAGGACAAGAGCAAGGGAAGGAGTAGCAATACTCCTGAAACAGGAGTTGTGGGAGTATGTGATAGAGTGTAAGAAAGTAAATTCTCGATTAATATGGGTAAAACTGAAAGTTGATGGAGAGAGGTGTGTGATTATTGATGCATATGCACCTGGGCATGAGAAGAAAGATCGAGAGAGGCAAGTGTTTTGGGAGCAGCTGAATGAGTGTGTTAGTGGTTTTGATGCACGAGACCGGGTTATAGTGATGGGTGATTTGAATGCAAAGGTGAGTAATGTGGCAGTTGAGGGAATAATTGGTATACATGGGGTGTTCAGTGTTGTAAATGGAAATGGTGAAGAGCTTGTAGATTTATGTGCTGAAAAAGGACTGATGATTGGGATTACCTGGTTTAAAAAGCGAGATATACATATGTATACTTATGTAAGTAGTAGAGATGGCCAGAGAGCGTTATTGGATTACGTGTTAATTGGATGTTAATGTGCTGAGAGGTGCAACTGGAGGGATGTCTGATCATTATCTTGTTGAGGCTAAGGTGAAGATTTGTATGGGTTTTCAGAAAAGAAGAGTGAATGTTGGAGTGAAGAGGGTGGTGAGAGTAAGTGAGCCTGGGAAGGAGACCTGTGTGAGGAGGAAGTACCAGGAGAGACTGAGTACAGAGTGGAAAAAGGTGAGAACAATGGAAGTAAGGGGAGTGGGGGAGGAATGGGATGTATTTAGGGAATCAGTGATGGATTGCGCAAAAGATGCTTGTGGCATGAGAGGAGTGGGAGGTGGGTTGATTAGTAAGGGTAGTGAGTGGTGGGATGAAGAAGTAAGAGTATTAGTGAAAGAGAAGAGAGAGGCATTTGGACGATTTTTGCAGGGAAAAAATGCAGTTGAGTGGGAGATGTATAAAAGAAAGAGACAGGAGGTCAAGAGAAAGGTGCAAGAGGTGAAAAAAAGGGCAAATGAGAGTTGATGTGAGAGAGTATCATTAAATTTTAGGGAGAATAAAAAGATGTTCTGGAAGGAGGTAAATAAAGTGCGTAAGACAAGAGAGCAAATGGGAACTTCAGTGAAGGGCGCAAATGGGGAGGTGATAACAAGTAGTGGTGATGTGAGAAGTAGATGGAGTGAGTATTTTGAAGGTTTGTTGAATGTGTTTGATGATAGAGTGGCAGATATAGGGTGTTTTGGTCGAGGTGGTGTGCAAAGTGAGAGGGTTAGGGAAAATGATTTGGTAAACAGAGAAGAGGTAGTGAAAGCTTTGAGGAAGATGAAATCCGGCAAGGCAGCAGGTTTGGATGGTATTGCAGTGGAATTTATTAAAAAAGGGGGTGACTGTATTGTTGACTGGTTGGTAAGGTTATTTAATGTATGTATGACTCATGGTGAGGTGCCTGAGGATTGGCGGAATGCGTGCATAGTGCCATTGTACAAAGGCAAAGGGGATAAGAGTGAGTGCTCAAATTACAGAGGTATAAGTTTGTTGAGTATTCCTGGTAAATTATATGGGAGGGTATTGATTGAGAGGGTGAAGGCATGTACTGAGCATCAGATTGGGGAAGAGCAGTGTGGTTTCATATATATATATATATATATATATATATATATATATATATATATATATATATATATATATATATATATATATATATATATATATGCGTATCGTAGAAGGCGACTAAAAGGGGAGGGAGCGGGGGGCTGGAAATCCTCCCCTCTCATTATTTTTTTTTTTTTTTCTCCAAAAGAAGGAACAGAGAAGGGGGCCAGGTGGGGATATGGGGATATTCCCTGAAAGGCCCAGTCCTGTATTCTTAACGCTACCTCGCTAAATGCGGGAAATGGCGAATAGTTTTTTTTTTTTTTTCCAAAAGAAGGAACAGAGGGGGGCCAGGTGAGGATATTCCACAAAGGCCTAGTCCTCTGTTCTTAACGCTACCTCGCTAATGCGGGAAATGACGGATAGTTTAAAAGAAAAAAAGATATATATATATATATATATATATATCTTTTTTCGTTCTTTTAAACATTCGCCATTTCCCCGTTAGCGAGGTAGCGTTAAGAACAGAGGGCTGGGCCTTTTTTGGAATATCCTCACCTGGCCCCCTCTGTTCCTTCTTTTGGAAAATTAAAAAGAAAAAAATAACGAGAGTGGAGGATTTCCAGCCCCCCTCTCCCTCCCCTTTTAGTCGCCTTCTACGACACGCAGGGAATACGTGGGAAGTATTCTTAATTCCCTATCCCCAGGGATAATATATATATATATATATATATATATATATATATATATATATATATATATATATATATATATCATGTTGAAGTAGGTCAAGTTTCAGTTATGTAATTTTTTGTTAACAAAATGATACTTTCATCACCACGTAACTACTTAGTTGCCAGATAGTATCATCAATCAACAAGCAAGCAACCAATCACCAGGTATTGTGTCAAGTACCAGGTAAGCAAGCACTCACCAGGTAATTAACTAGTCACAAGATAATGTATCTGTTGCAAGATAAGTAAGTAATCACAAGGTGAATGTTATTACAGTGTGATTAACAGTTAACATGTAATGTGTCTATTACTAGGTGGTGAACCAGTCACCTGGTATTATATTAGTCACCACATGGCCTCTTATTTTACTTGTAATTTATCGGTCATAAAATAACCAGTCACTCAGAAGCTAAAGCATCAGTCATTTTATGTCATTCTTCAACATAATTTATCAATTATCTAGTACCAAACTAAGAGTTACGTACACAAGAAATCTGACGTCAAAGTATAGTAGTTTATTATTATACATATGCTGTGTTACCCCAGGGAATAGGGGAGAAAGAATACTTCCCACGTATTCCCTGCGTGTCGTAGATTGCGACTAAAAGGGAAGGGAGCGGGGGGGCTGGATATCATCCCCTCTCGGTTTTTTTTTTAATTTTCCAAAACAAGGGACAGAGAATGGGGCCAGGTGAGGATGTTCCTTCAAAGGTCCAGTCCTCTGTTCTTAACGCAACATCGCTAATGCGGGAGATGGCGAATAGTATGAAGGAAAAAAAGAATATATATATATATATATATATATATATCACAATTTTGCGCGTGATCAAGATATTCCTATGAGTCAACGGGGAAAATGAAACACGAAAACTTCCCAAGTGAAAAACATGTTTTTTTTTTTTTTGAGAATCACATGTTTACCAAATGGCGTCCTACCTTCGTCTCTTCGATGTATATCAACTGACTGTTATATTTCTCTGTTGTGTCTCCCCTGATGATGTGATTATTACACGAAAGTGCACTTGTAAACTATTCGTGCTTCATTTTCCCCGTGGTCTTATAGGAATATATATATATATATATATATATATATATATATATATATATATATATATATATATATATATATATATCTTTTTTTTTTTTTGCTTTGTCGCTGTTTCCCGCGTTTGCGAGGTAGCGCAAGGAAACAGACGAAAGAAATGGCCCAACCCACCCCCATACACATGCCTTGATTCAATCCACTGACAGCACGTCAACCCCGGTATACCACATCGCTCCAATTCACTCTATTCTTTGCCCTCCTTTCACCCTCCTGCATGTTCAGGCCCCGATCACACAAAATCTTTTTCACTCCATCTTTCCACCTCCATTTTGGTCTCCCTCTTCTCCTCTCTCCCTCCACCTCCGACACATATATCCTCTTGGTCAATCTTTCCTCACTCATTCTCTCCATGTGACCAAACCATTTCAAAACACCCTCTTCTGCTCTCTCAACCACGCTCTTTTTATTTCCACACATCTCTCTTACCCTTACGTTACTTACTCGATCAAACCACCTCACACCACACATTGTCCTCAAACATCTCATTTCCAGCACATCCATCCTCCTGCGCACAACTCTATCCATAGTCCACGCCTCGCAACCATACAACATTGTTGGAACCACTATTCCTTCAAACATACCCATTTTTGCTTTCCGAGATAATGTTCTCGACTTCCACACATTCTTCAAGGCTCCCAGAATTTTCGCCCCCTCCCCCACCCTATGATCCACTTCCGCTTCCATGGTTCCATCCGCTGCCAGATCCACTCCCAGATATCTAAAACACTTCACTTCCTCCAGTTTTTCTCCATTCAAACTCACCTCCCAGTTGAATTGACCCTCAACCCTACTGTACCTAATAACTTTGCTCTTTTTCACATTTACTCTTAACTTTCTTCTTTCACACACTTTACCAAACTCAGTCACCAGCTTCTGCAGTTTCTCACATGAATATATATATATATATATATATATATATATATATATATATATATATATATATATATATATATATATATATATATATATGTATATATATATCCCTGGGGATAGGGGAGAAAGAATACTTTCCACGTATTCCCTGCGTGTCGTAGAAGGCGACTAAAAGGGGGGGGAGCGGGGGGCTGGAAATCCTCCCCTCTCGTTTTTTTTTTTTAATTTTCCAAAAGAAGGAACAGAGAAGGGTGCCAGGTGAGGATATTCCAAAAAAGGCCCAGTCCTCTGTTCTTAACGCTACCTCGCTAACGCGTGAAATGGCGAATAGTAAAAAAAGAAAAAAAAAAAATATATATATATATATATGTATATATATTTATATATATATATATATATATATATATATATATATATATATATATATATATATATATATATACATATATATATATATATATATATATATATATATATATATATGTATATATATATATATATATATATATATATATATATATATATATATATATATATATATATATATAATTTTTTTTTTTTTTTTTTTTATACCTCGTCGCTGTCTCCCGCGGTTGCGAGGTAGCGCAAGGAAACAGACGAAAGAAATGGCCCAACCCCCCCATACACATGTACATACACACGTCCACACACGCAAATACACATACCTACACAGCTTTCCATGGTTTACCCCGGACGCTTCACATGCCTTGATTCAATCCACTGACAGCACGTCAACCCCTGTATACCACATCGCTCCAATTCACTCTATTCCTTGCCCTCCTTTCACCCTCCTGCATGTTCAGGCCCCGATCACACAAAATCCTTTTCACTCCATCTTTCCACCTCCAATTTGGTCTCCCTCTTCTCCTCGTTCCCTCCACCTCCGACACATATATCCTCTTGGTCAATCTTTCCTCACTCATTCTCTCCATGTGCCCAAACCATTTCAAAACACCCTCTTCTGCTCTCTCAACCATGCTCTTTTTATTTCCACACATCTCTCTTACCCTTACGTTACTTACTCGATCAAACCACCTCACACCACACATTGTCCTCAAAAATCTCATTTCCAGCACATCCATCCTCCTGCGCACAACTCTATCCATAGCCCACGCCTCGCAACCATACAACATTGTTGGAACCACTATTCCTTCAAACATAAAAATTTTTGCTTTCCGAGATAATGTTCTCGACTTCCACACATTTTTCAAGGCTCCCAAAATTTTCGCCCCCTCCCCCACCCTATGATCCACTTCCGCTTCCATGGTTCCATCCGCTGACAGATCCACTCCCAGATATCTAAAACACTTCACTTCCTCCAGTTTTTCTCCATACAAACTCACCTCCCAATTGACTTGACCCTCAACCCTACTGTACCTAATAACCTTGCTCTTATTCACATTTACTCTTAACTTTCTTCTTCCACACACTTTACCAAACTCCGTCACCAGCTTCTGCAGTTTCTCACATGAATCCGCCACCAGCGCTGTATCATCAGCGAACAACAACTGACTCACTTCCCAAGCTCTCTCATCCCCAACAGACTTCATACTTGCCCCTCTTTCCAAGACTCTTGCATTTACCTCCCTAACAACCCCATCCATAAACAAATTAAACAACCATGGAGACATCACACACCCCTGCCGCAAACCTACATTCACTGAGAACCAATCACTTTCCTCTCTTCCTACACGTACACATGCCTTACATCCTCGGTAAAAACTTTTCACTGCTTCTAACAACTTGCCTCCCACACCATATATTCTTAATACCTTCCACAGAGCATCTCTATCAACTCTATCATATGCCTTCTCCAGATCCATAAATGCTACATACAAATCCATTTGCTTTTCTAAGTATTTCTCACATACATTCTTCAAAGCAAACACTGGAGGGGTGTCTGATCATTATCTTGCGGAGGCTAAGGTGAAGATTAGTATGGGTTTTCAGAAAAGAAGAGTGAATGTTGGGGTGAAGAAGGTGGTGAGAGTAAGTGAGCTTGGGAAGGAGACCTGTGTGAGGAAGTATCAGGAGAGACTGTGTACAGAATGGAAAAAGGTGAGAACAATGGAAGTAAGGGGAGTGGGGGAGGAATGGGATGTATTTAGGGAATCAGTGATGGATTGCGCAAAAGATGCTTGTGGCATGAGAAGAGTGGGAGGTGGGCTGTTTAGAAAGGGTAGTGAGTGGTGGGATGAAGAAGTAAGAGTATTAGTGAAAGAGAAGAGAGAGGCATTTGGACGATTTTTGCAGGGAAAAATGCAATTGAGTGGGAGAAGTATAAAAGAAAGAGACAGGAGGTCAAGAGAAAGGTGCAAGAGGTGAAAAAAAGGGCAAATGAGAGTTGGGGTGAGAGAGTATCATTAAATTTTAGGGAGAATAAAAAGATGTTCTGGAAGGAGGTAAATAGGGTGCGTAAGACAAGGGAGCAAATGGGAACTTCAGTGAAGGGCGTAAATGGGGAGGTGATAACAAGTAGTGGTGATGTGAGAAGAAGATGGAATGAGTATTTTGAAGGTTTGTTGAATGTGTCTGATGACAGAGTGGCAGATATAGGGTGTTTGGGTCGAAGTGGTGTGCAAAGTGAGAGGGTTAGGGAAAATGATTTGGTAAACAGAGAAGAGGTGGTAAAAGCTTTGCGAAAGATGAAAGCCGGCAAGGCAGCAGGTTTGGATGGTATTGCAGTGGAATTTATTAAAAAAGGGGGTGACTGTATTGTTGACTGGTTGGTAAGGTTATTTAATATATGTATGACTCATGGTGAGGTGCCTGAGGATTGGCGGAATGCGTGCATAGTGCCATTGTACAAAGGCAAAGGGGATAAGAGTGAGTGCTCAAATTACAGAGGTATAAGTTTGTTGAGTATTCCTGGTAAATTATATGGGAGGGTATTGATTGAGAGGGTGAAGGCATGTACAGAGCATCAGATTGGAGAAGAGTAGTGTGGTTTCAGAAGTGGTAGAGGATATATATATATATATATATATATATATATATATATATATATATATATATATATATATATATATATATATATATATATATATATATATATATATATATATATATATATATAAAAACCATTGCAACACAAACCTCGTCAGGTGGTAGTGTCCCGCAGTGTATCGAGATAGACTTCCCCAGAACGTTTTTAAAGGGGAAGTAAATGTTTATAGTTGTGTTACTGGAGTGATAGTTTTCATACATGGTGCTTTGACAAGAAAATAGTGAAATTGGAAAAAATGTAGCTTAGCCATTGAAGCTTTTTGATACAGTGGTTAAAATGATGAAAACTACTATTGACTTTTGTGTAAATAAATTAAATATTTCCTTTTTCCATAGCCAGAGGTTGAACCATTATGTGACATTCATTTTTTTTCGTTTCATTTCAAGCTAGAAGTTTCAGTTTTCTAAATTGTTCCTTATATTTTTCATATGTATATATATGTATGTGTGTGTTTGTGTATATGTGCGTGTGTGTGTGTATGTGTGTGTATGTGTATATATATATATATATATATATATATATATATATATATATATATGTAAATTACCCCTGGGGATAGGGGTGAAAGAATACTTCCCACGCTTTCCTCGCGTGTCGTAGAAAGCAACTAGAGGGGACGGGAGCGGGGGCCAGAAATCCTCCCCTCCTTGTATTTTTTTTAACTTTCTAAAATGGGAAACAGAAGAAGGAGTCACGCGAGGAGTGCTCATACTCCTCGAAGGCACAGATTGGGGTGCCTAAATGTGTGTGGATGTAACCAAGATGTGAAAAAAGGAGAGATAGTTAGTATGTTTGAGGAAAGGAACCTGGATGTTTTGGCTCTGAGTGAAACGAAGCTCAAGGGTGAAGGGGAAGAGTGGTTTGGGAATGTCTTGGGAGTAAAGTCAGGGGTTAGTGAGAGGACAAGAGCAAGGGAAGGAGTAGCAGTACTCCTGAAACAGGAGTTGTGGGAGTACGTGATAGAATGTAAGAAAGTAAATTCTCGATTAATATGGGTAAAACTGAAAGTTGATGGAGAGAGATGGGTGATTATTGGTGCATATGCACCTGGGCATGAGAAGAAAGATCATGAGAGGCAAGTGTTTTGGGAGCAGCTGAATGAGTGTGTTAGTGGTTTTGATGCACGAGACTGGGTTATAGTGATGGGTGATTTGAATGCAAAGGTGAGTAATGTGGCAGTTGAGGGAATAATTGGTATATGTGGGGTGTTCAGTGTTGTAAATGGAAATGCTGAAGAGCTTGTAGATTTATGTGCTGAAAAAGGACTGATGATTGGGGATACCTGGTTTAAAAAGCGAAATATACATAAGTATACTTATGTAAGTGGGAGAGATGGCCAGAGAGCGTTATTGGATTACGTGTTAATTGACAGGCGCGCGAAAGAGAGACTTTTGGATGTTAATGTGCTGAGAGGTGCAACTGGAGGGATGTCTGATCATTATCTTGTGGAGGCTAAGGTGAAGATTTGTATGGGTTTTCAGAAAAAAAGAGTGAATCTTGGGGTGAAGAGGGTGGTGAGAGTAAGTGAGCTTGGGAAGGAGACTCTTGTGAGGAAGTACCAGGAGAGACTGAGTACAGAATGGAAAAAGGTGAGAACAATGGAAGTAAGGGGAGTAGGGGAGGAATGGGATGTATATAGTGAATCAGTGATGGATTGCGCAAAAGATGCTTGTGGCATGAGAAGAGTGGGAGGTGGGTTGATTAGAAAGGGTAGTGAGTGGTGGGATGAAGAAGTAAGAGTATTAGTGAAAGAGAAGAGAGAGGCATTTGAACGATTTTTGCAGGGAAAAAATGCAGTTGAGTGGGAGACGTATAAAAGAAAGAGACAGGAGGTCAAGAGAAAGGTGCAAGAGGTAAAAAAAAGTAGAAATGAGAATTGGGGTGAGAGAGTATCAATAAATTTTAGGGAGAATAAAAAGATGTTCTGGAAGGAGGTAAATAAAGTGCGTAAGACAAGGGAGCAAATGGGAACTTCAGTGAAGGGCGCAAATGGGGAGGTGATAACAAGTAGTGGTGATGTGAGAAGGAGATGGAGTGAGTATTTTGAAGGTTTGTTGAATGTGTTTGATGATAGAGTGGCAGATATAGGGTGTTTTGGTCGAGGTGGTGTGCAAAGTGAGAGGGTTAGGGAAAATGATTTGGTAAACAGAGAAGAGGTAGTAAAAGCTTTGCGGAAGATGAAAGCCGGCAAGGCAGCAGGTTTGGATGATATTGCAGAGGAATTTATTAAAAAACTGGGTGACTGTATTGTTGACTGGTTGGTAAGATTATTTAATGTAGTATGACTCACGGTGAGGTGCCTGAGGATTGGCGGAATGCGTGCATAGTGCCATTGTACAAAGGCAAAGGGGATAAGAGTGAGTGCTCAAATTACAGAGGTATAAGTTTGTTGAGTATTCCTGGTAAATTATATGGGAGGGTATTGATTGAGAGGGTGAAGGCATGTACAGAGCATCAGATTGGGGAAGAGCAGTGTGGTTTCAGAAGTGGTAGAGGATGTGTGGATCAGGTGTTTGCTTTGAAGAATGTATGTGAGAAATACTTAGAAAAGCAAATGGATTTGTATGTAGCATTTATGGATCTGTAGAAGGCATATGATAGAGTTGATAGAGATGCTCTGTGGAAGGTATTAAGAATATATGGTGTGGGAGGCAAGTTGTTAGAAGCAGTGAAAAGTTTTTATCGAGGATGTAAGGCATGTGTACGTGTAGGAAGAGAGGAAAGTGATTGGTTCTCAGTGAATGTAGGTTTGCGGCAGGGGTATGTGATGTCTCCATGGTTGTTTAATTTGTTTATGGATGGGGTTGTTAGGGAGGTGAATGCAAGAGTTTTGGAAAGAGGGGCAAGTATGAAGTCTGTTGGGATGAGAGAGCTTGGGAAGTGAGTCAGTTGTTGTTCGCTGATGATACAGCGCTGGTGGCTGATTCATGTGTGAAACTGCAGAAGCTGGTGACTGAGTTTGGTAAAGTGTGTGAAAGAAGAAAGTTAAGAGTAAATGTGAATAAGAGCAAGGTTATTAGGTACAGTAGGGTTGAGGGTCAAGTCAATTGGGAGGTGAGTTTGAATGGAGAAAAACTAGAGGAAGTGAAGTGTTTTAGATATCTGGGAGTGGATCTGGCAGCGGATGGAACCATGGAAGCGGAAGTGGATCATAGGGTGGGGGAGGGGGCGAAAATTCTGGGAGCCGTGAAGAATGTGTGGAAGTCGAGAACATTATCTCGGAAAGCAAAAATGGGTATGTTTGAAGGAATAGTGGTTCCAACAATGTTGTATGGTCGCGAGGCGTGGGCTATGGATAGAGTTGTGCGCAGAAGGATGGATGTGCTGGAAATGAGATGTTTGAGGACAATGTGTGGTGTGAGGTGGTTTGATCGAGTGAGTAACGTAAGGGTAAGAGAGATGTGTGGAAATAAAAAGAGCGTGGTTGAGAGAGCAGAAGAGGGTGTTTTGAAGTGGTTTGGGCACATGGAGAGGATGAGTGAGGAAAGATTGACCAAGAGGATATATGTGTCGGAGGTGGAGGGAACAAGGAGAAGAGGGAGACCAAATTGGAGGTGGAAAGATGGAGTGAAAAAGATTTTGTGTGATCGGGGCCTGAACATGCAGGAGGGTGAAAGGAGGGCAAAGAATAGAGTGAATTGGAGCGATGTGGTATAACGGGGTTGACATGCTGTCAGTGGATTGAATCAAGGCATGTGTATGGGGGTGGGTTGGGCCATTTCTTTCGTCTGTTTCCTTGAGCTACCTCGCAAACGCGGGAGACAGCGACAAAGCAAAAAAAAAGAAAAAAAATATATATATACATATATATATATATATATATATATATATATATATATATATATATATATATATATATATATATATATATATATATATATATATATATATATATATATATATATATATATATATACCACATGCAGTGCAACCATATAATGTTGAGACCACTATTTCTTCAAACATACCCATTTTTGCTTTTCGAGATAATGTTCTCGCCTTCCACACATTCTTCAACGCACCCACAACCTTCGCCCTCTCCCCCACCCTGAGATTCACATCTGCTTCCATGATTCCATCCGCTGCAAAATCCACTCCCAGATATCTAAAACACCTCACTTCCTCCAGTTTTTCTACATTGAAACTTACCTCCCAATGGACTTGTCCCTCGACCATACAGTACCTAATGACCTTGCTCTTTTTCATATTTACCCTCAGCTTTCTTCTTTCACATACTTTACCAAACTCAGTCACCAGCTTATGCGTTTTCTCACCCGAATCAGCCACCAGCTCCCTATCATCAGGGAATATCTACTGACTCACTTCCCAAGCTCTCTCATTCTGTTGGCGCCAGACGTATGAAAGTTGACTGCGAAAATAATGGAATGACTCATTTAATCCATTGTGGATACGTCAGTCTGTAAGATTCCCTATTGAATGTATAAGATCCCATTGTCAGTCTGTAAGATGCCTTATTTAATGTATAAGATCCCATTGTTGTTTACTGGCAGGAAGAGATCATGTTTACTCAGCGAAGTAAATAAACTCAGTACACCACGAGACTTGAGCTGTTTGATACCCCCCATGTGTTGCTCCGCCTCACGAGTTATTTTTCACCGGTTTCTCCTCCTATGGGACTTGTGTGGGAGGAACAAGTGGTGCCCAGACCCGGGAGCAGCCTTTACGTGCTCAAGCGAACTAAACTTCTGTATACGTGCAGCAAGCTGTGGTGATTACTCATGATGGCGGAGAGGGAGCAACTTGAAAGAGGACGGGCGGCTGCTCGTGGATGGTGTACAAGAGCCTCCAAGGCATTGCTGACTTTGCTTGAACTGCCAACTGTGTCTACGGTGCAGCTGGAATACGCTATAGCGGATTTAGATAAGCGTCTAGACACCTTGGACCGAGTTCAAGCGGTATATGAACTGACAATAAGTGACCCTGAGTTGTTGGAAGCAGACCTGGACAAAGCAGATAGTTTACGCAGTGGTGTTAGAGCTGTTCGGGTGCAGCTGGAACACTGTTAGTGAAACTGGATAAGACTGCCGTCCAAAAAGGCTCGGGAAGTAGTGAAAATAAGTCTGCAAGTGCAAGCGCAGTGTCTACTAGTGCCAGTGTGAACATTCCACGGCTCGACTTGCCGAAGTTTAGTGGTGAAATAACCCAGTGGCAGTCATTCTGTGATTTGTTCGTGGCCATGGTAGACGACTCTACTCTGCCAGCCATCAGCAAGTTCACCTATCTGCAGGCCTTATTGGAAAGTGAGGCCAAGTCTGTAATCCAAGGATTGTCACTTACTGCAGTTAATTATGCTGTGGCCTGTAATCTGTTGAAGGAGCGGTATGGGAAGCCAGAGAGGATTATCTTCGCCCACATTCAAGCTCTTCTTGGCTTGGGCCTGCCGTTCAAGTCTCAAGGATCTTCGACTTATGTGTCCGCCTTGAGGAAGCTGCAGGATGACCTCCTGATCCACATCAGGAGTTTGGAGGCACTGGGGGTAAGTGGCAGTGAGTTTGGCCTCTTCCTCACCCCAGTGATTTTGTCTCGCCTGCCGAGCGACATCCGTTTGGAGTGGTCGAGGGAAGGATCGGGCCACGAAAGGGATCTCGCATGGCTGCTGGATTTTCTTAGGAAGGAGATTGAGCACCGTGAACGTTCAGACTCCTTTAAGGACGTGACTACTGCTGCAGGGTCAGACGGCCGCAGTGTGAGGGAGTCTGAGAGAAGAAAGAAGTCTCCTAGTTCTGCATTTGCTCTTCAGACAGTCTCAGAGACATATTCAGGTAGGTGTGGATTTTGTAATAAGTCCCATTCCAGTGAAAAGTGCTTTAAAGTTATCAAACTTCCACGTGCAGAACGACTGGAAGATATTCGTTCTGCTGAGCTGTGTTTTAAGTGCTTAAAAATGGGGCACATAGCTAGAGGTTGCAAGGCAAAGTGCTCTAAGTGTAAAGGCAACCATAATGTCCTTCTCTGCTCAAAGGATAATGTTTCACCTAAGGGCAGGGCTGTTAGTCAGCCGGCCAAGGAGAGTGCAGGGGAAACGGGAGATACCAATATTATGCCTGGTGATCTAGTTGGTGTTTCTAATTCTTCACAGTTTAAACAAAGGTGTTGTGTCTTGCCGACAGCAAAAGTTAAAGTGTATGGAAGGCATGGCAAGTACAGTGAAGCTACCTTGTTGTTCGACTCTGGGGCAGATCGATCCTATGTGTCGAGTGAATTTGTAAGGAAGGTTAGGCCTACATGGGTATCTTCTGAACAGATGTCCTAATCTGCCTTTGGGGGAAGGAAGAGTTCTAGATCTACCCAGTGTAATATTTATGACCTGAAGTTAGTGGATGTTAATAATGAAGTAGTGTGTTTACTTGCAGCTGAAGTGCCCACAATATGTGCTCCATTATTACGTCCATGTGTTCCAGCTGAAACCCTACTGCCCTTTAAGTTTGTGCAGTTAGCAGATGAGTATGAGCGGGACAGGAAGGTAAATGTTGACATTTTGATAGGACTCGATGCCTATTGGAAATTTGTATTCCCCAACAAGAATTTGCAGGTTGAGGGACTAGTGGCTCAAGAGACAGTGTTTGGTTGGATCCTGTCTGGGAATTGTGCTTCGGCATCCAAGGGAAATGCTAAGTTGTCTCAGATGTTATGCATTAACAATTTCAATGAGAATGAGTTACATAATTTTTGGGATTTAGAGTCAGTGGGAATTTGTGACAAGGAAGTATATCCTGATGTTAGCAACAATCCTGTGTTAAAATCCTTTTCAGAGACAGTTAAGTTTAAGGATGATAGATATGAGGTTGCTCTTCCCTGGAAATCAGAGCATGAGTGTAGCCTCCAAAATAATGAAAGGCTTGCAAGGAAAAGGTTGTTATGTTTGATGCATAAATTCAAATCCAATCCTAAACTTCAGGAGGAGTATGATGCCGTATTTGAGGGTTACGAACGGGAAGGCATCATTGAAGAGATACCTGAGGGTGAGATGAACAGCCCATACCCCACATTCTACCTTCCTCATCATCCTGTCGTCAGGGAAGTCAGCACCACAATTAAAGTAAGACCAGTCTTTGACGCATCTGTTGTGAGCTATAATGGAGTCTCATTAAATCACTATCTTGAGGTGGGTCCCCCTCTTAACCCACAGTTGGTAGAGGTACTTATGAGGTTCAGAAGGTGGAAGGTTGCCTTAACTGGTGATATCACTAAAGCTTTCCCTCAGATTAATGTAAGGAAAGAAGACAGGGACGTGCATAGATTTCTTTGGAACTATAATGGTAACATTCGGATAATGAGATTCACTAGAGTTCCATTTGGTAATAAAAGTAGTCCATTTCTGTTGAACGCAACTGTTAAACATCATCTTAAAAGCTTTCCTGATTCTGAAGTTATTGCAGAGCTAAAGGATAACCTATATGTGGATAACTGGTTGTTAGGAGCTGACAGTGCAGAGGAAGCCTTTGCTAAGTTTGATGAGGCACGGTCAGTTCTATCCAAGGCCAGTATGACACTTTCAAAGTGGAGCTCGCACTGCAATGCCTTAAAAGACAGATTTAATGACTACTTAGGGCCCAGCAAGCATGCAGAGACAAAGATTCTTGGTTTACAGTGGTGTTTGACTGGAGATAGTTTTTCATTTGATTGTTTAGAATTGAAGGATCTTGAGGTAGCATCCACAAAGAGAGCAGTTCTCATTGTCATCAGTAAATTATTTGATCCTCTTGGCCTTCTATGCCCAGTAATCATGATGGCAAAAATTATGTTCCAAGATATTTGGAGACTTGGACTTTCTTGGGATGAGATCTTGCCTACAGAATTGCAACACCGGTTTCAGAAGTGGGCTCAAAATATAAAAGTTCTTAACACATGGCAAGTTAATCGTTGTTACTTTCCAGAACTTGTATGGAACAAGCTACAAAATGTAGAACTGCATGCCTTTGGAGATGCTTCCGAGAAGGGGTATGGTGCCTGTGTATACTTGAGAGTTCCTGATAATGACGGGTCATTTAAGGTAATCTTAGTTCTAGCCAAAGGAAGGGTAGCACCTATCAAGAAATTGTCGGTGCCGAGGCTGGAATTAATGGGTGCTCTTTGTGTGCTAGGTTATCTGTATTTGTGAAGACTTCCCTACACTTAATTGATGTACAAATGTACTGCTGGACTGATTCTAAAGTAGCATTGTCATGGATAAAGGGAGACCCTAATAGATGGAAGACTTTTGTAGCGAATAGAGTAACTGAGATTCAGAGTTTAATCCCCCAGTTCAGTGGAAGCATATTCCTGGTAAAGATAATCCAGGAGACCTTATTTCCAGAGGTGCCTTTGCTGAAGACTTAATTTCCTGTACCTCGTGGCTGAATGGTCCTGCTTGGCTCTCTGAACACTTTACTCCCATGCAACAGGATGAGGTACTAGCAGCACTGCCCATTGTAGAGGAGGTATTCCCTGACAGCCCAGTGACATGCTTAGTGTCCGAGCATCCATCAGTAGGGATTGACTACGCCCGCTGGGGGCATTTTACAAAAGCTATTAAGTGTGTAGCTTGGGTTATAAGGTTTGTGAACAATTGTAAACCTCATGCTGTTAAATGTTTTGGGCCCTTGTCTTATACAGAGTTAGATCAAGCTAATACAAAGTTAATAATTTGTGTTCAGAGAGAAAGGTACAGCCAAGAGATCAATGCCTTAATGCTTGGAAAATCACTCCCTAAGAGTTCTGACATTAGGAAATTCAATCCTTTTATGGATGAAAATGGTCTTTTGAGAAGTAAGAGTCGGCTGGACCAGGATGAATTAAGTTATGATTGCAAGTATCCTATGATTATTCCAGCAGGTTACATTGCCAAGCTGTTAGTTAGTTTCCAACATGTATTTCTGAAACACGCTGGCGTTTCCACTTTAATTTCAACATTAAGATCTTGTTACTTAATTGTCGGATTAAGAAAGCTTGCTAAGGTAGTCTGTAGAGAGTGTATGATTTGTCGTAGATATCTCTCACAAGCTTGCCGTCAGCCTGTAGCTCCTCCTCCAGGACTAAGAATTAACTCTGCTCCTCCTTTCACTGTGACAGGTGTAGATTATGCTGGACCACTGTTTTGTGTTGATTTTCCATGCAAGAAGGTGTACATTTTGTTATTCCCTTGTTGAGTTGTCCGTGCAGTACACTTAGAGTTGACTAACTCTATGTCTTATGATGATTGCTTACTTGCCTTTCGTATTTTTTCTGCCAGAAGAGGCCTTTCATCAGTTGTTTACTCTGACAATGCCAAGACTTTTATTAGTATGTCTAAACAAATGCATCAGTTCTTTGTCACCCTTGCTCCCCAGTGGAAGTTTGTTGTACCCCATGCTCCATGGTGGGGAGGTTGGTGGGAAAGATTAGTCCGAACTGTTAAATTAGCTTTGAGAAAGACTCTTGGTATAAAATGTTTAACAAGATGTGAGCTAGAGACTACCTTACATGAAATTGAGGCATGTGTAAATTCCAGACCCTTAACTTTTGCCACAGATGATCCTAATTCTGTAAGCCCTTTAACACCATCTCATTTTTTAATTGGACGCACCGCTGGATTTCATAGAGAGCTTAAAGGTGATTGCCAGGTTCCTGAAATGTCACATAAGGACCTATGTGAGCGAGAAAGCCTGAGACATCAACAACTTGATAAGTTTTGGAATGTGTGGGTGTCTAACTATTTATTGAATTTACCCCTTATCATTACAGGTTTCATACCCAGATGTAAAGTGGAGAAGGGATCTGTTGTGCTGGTTCGGGAAGATAATTCTCCTCGTTTGCAATGGCCCCTTGGAGTGATTGTTGCGCTGTTCCCTGGGAAGGATGGAGTAATTCGTAGTGTCAACGTTAAGACTGCAAAGGGAGTAATTAGTAGGCCAGTGCAAAAACTGCATAACTTGGAACTTTCATCTGCAGGGGAGGATGCTACAACAGATGAAGCTCATAGTCCCTTACCACCAACAGATGCCTTCCCAGCATATGCTCAAGGTTCTGATGAGGCTCACTCCATGACACCGTCGTCAACTTATGTGTCTAGAACAGGACGAACTGTAAAGCCTCCTCAGAGACTGAATATGTGAGATTGGAGGGTTTGAGATGTATTGTACATTTAGGTTGATGATCAGTATAGTCCCTTTGGGTATTGTTTATTGTTTTATTGTATCATTTGCTTCCCAGGGTGAGGGTTGAGTTGACTCTTAGTGAGACATTTGTATTTATACATCCTGATGCCATATGATCATGTTGTTGAGAGTAAGGATAGGAGTTATTAAAGTTACTCCTATGGTGGGGAGATGTTGGCGCCAGACGTATGAAAGTTGACTGCGAAAATAATGGAATGACTCATTTAATCCATTGTGGATACGTCAGTCTGTAAGATTCCTTATTGAATGTTTAAGATCCCATTATCAGTCTGTAAGATGCCTTATTGAATGTATAAGATCCCATTGTTGTTTACTGGCAGGAAGAGATCATGTTTACTTAGCGAAGTAAATAAACTCAGTACACCACGAGACTCGAGCCGTTTGATACCCCCCATGTGTTGCTCCGCCTCGCGAGTTATTTTTCACCGGTTTCTCCTCCTATGGGACTTGTGTGGGAGGAACACATTCACAACAGACCGCATACTTGCCCCTGTCTCCAAACTCTTGCATTCTCCTTCCAAATAAACCCATCATAAACAAATTAAACAACCATGGAGACATCACGCACCACTGCCGCAAACCGACATTCACTCTCTTCCTACTCGTATACATGCCTTATATCCTCGATAAATACTTTTCACTGCTTCTAGGAAATTGCGTCCCACACCATATACTCTTAATACCTTCCACAGAACATCTCTGTCAACTCTACCATATGACTTCTCCAGATCTGTAAATGCTATATACAAATCAATTTGTTTTTCTAAGTATTTTTCACATACATTCTTCAAAGTAAACTCTTGATCCATACATCCTCTACCACTTCTGAAACCACACTGCTCTTCCCCAAACTGATGCTCTGTACATGCCTTCACCCTATCAATCAATACCCTCTTATATAATTTCTCAGGAATACTCAACAAATTTATACCTCTATAATTTGAACACTCATATTTATCCACTTTGCCTTTAAAATTGGCACAATGCATGCGTACCACCAATCCTCAGTCAACAACACTGTCACCTCCTTTTTTAATAAATTCCTCTGCAATACTATCCAGACCTACCAACTTGCCGTCTTTCATCTTCCACAAAGCTTTTACTACCTCTTCTCTGTTTAGCAAACCATTTTCCTAGACTCTTTCACTTCGCGCACCACCTAGACCAAAACACACTATATCTGCGACTGTATCATCTAACACATTCAATAAACCTTCAAAATACTGACTCCATTTCCTTTTCACATGTTCTCACGATGCTCCCATTTGTTTTCTTGTCTTACGTACTTTATTTACCTTCCTTCCAAAACATCTTTTTATTCTCCCTAAAATTCAATGATACTCTTTCATCCCAACTCTCATATGTTCTATTTTTCACCTCTTGCACCTTTCTCTTGACCTCTTGCCTCTTTCTTTTATACATCTCCCAGTCATTTTCACTATCCCCCTGCAAAAATCTTACAAAAGCCTCTCTCTTCTTTTTCACTAATAATTTAAACTCTTCATGCCACCAATTACTACCATTTCTAATCTGCCCCCTTCCCACGCTTCTCTTGCCACAAGCACCTTTTCCGTAAGCCATCACTGCTTCCCTGAATACATCCCATTCCTCCCCCACTCCCCTTACGTCAATTTCTCTCTTTTTTTTCCATTCTACTCTCAATCTCTCCTGTACTTCCTCACACAAGTCTCCTTCCCAATCTCACTTACTCTCACTACTCATTTTACGTCAACATTCTCCCTTCTTTTTTGAAAACATCTGCAAATTTTCACCTTCGCACCCACAAGATAATTCAAATTTATCTTTTTATTTCATTATGTTATAATTTGTCGCTGTGTCCCGCTCTAGCGAGGTAGCCGAAGGAAAGAGACGAAACAATGGCCCAACTCACCCACATACACATGTATGTGTATTCATAAACTCCCACACACGCCTATATACATACATATACATGCGCAAACACCTACATGTATACCAGTGTATATATCCATACTTGCCCCCTTTATCCATTTCCTTCGCCACCTTGCCACACTTGAAGTGGCACCCGCATTCCCCCGTGCGCGCCTGAGGCAGCAGGAGGAAGACAACAAAGACCACATTTGTTCACAGTCAGTCTCTAGCTGTCATGTGTAATGCACCGAAACCACAGCTCACTTTCCACATCCAGGCCCCACAGAAGTTTCCATGGTTTACCCTAGACGCTTCACATACCCTGGTTCAATCCTTTGACAGCACGTTGACCCCGGTATATCACATCGTTCGAATTCACTGTATCCCTTGCATGCATTTCACCCTCCCGTATGTCCAGGCCCCGAGCGCTCAAAATATCTTTCACTCCATCCTTCCACCTCCAATTTGGTCTCCCACTTCTCGTTCCCTCCACCTCAGACACATATATCCTCTTAGTCAATCTTTCTTCACTCATTCCCTCCATGTGACCAAACCATTTCAATACACCCTTTTTTGCTCTCTCAACCGCACTCATTTTATCACCACACATCTCTCTTACCCTTTCATTATTTATTTCATCAAACCACCTCACACCACATATCGTCCTCAAACATTTGATTTCCAACACATCCAACCTCCTCTGCACAGCACTATCTATAGCCCACGCCTCGAAACCATATTAGCATTGTTGAAACCGCAATTCCTTCAAACATACCAAATTTTGCTCTCGGAGATAGCGTTCTCGCCTTTCACACATTCTTCAAAGCTCCCAGAACCTTCGCCCCCTCCCCCTCCCTGTGACTCCATTCGCTGCTAAATCCTCTCCCAGATTTGTAAGACACTTCACTTCTTCCAGTTTTTCTCCATTCAAACTTACCTCCCAATTAGCTTGTCCCTCAACCCTACTGAACCTAATAATCTTGCTCTTATTCACATTTACTCTCATCTTTCTTCTTCCACACACTTTACCAAATTCATTCATCAACATCTGCAGTTTCTCACCAGAATCAGCCACCAGTTTTATATCATCAGCGAACAACAACTGACTCACTTCCCAAGCCCTCTCATCCACAACAGACTCCATGCTTGCTCCTGTCTCAAAACTCTTGCGTTCACCTTAATAACAACCCCATCCATAAACAAATTAAACAACTATGGAGACATCATGCAGTATTCCTCATATATATTCTTCAAAACAAACATCTGATCCACACACAGTCTTCCACATTTGAAACCACACTGCTCTTTCCCAATCTGGTGCTCTGTACATTCTTTAATCAATAACCTTCCATATACTTTCCGAGGAATTCTCAACAAACTTATACTTCTGTAATTTGCACACTTGCCTTCATCCCCTTTGTTTTTGTACAATGGCACTATTCATACATTCCGCCAATCCTCAGGTACTTCACCATGAACCTTACATATATTGAATATCCTTACCAACCAATCAACAACACTGCCCCCCCCCCCCCATTTTTATTAGATTCCGCTGCAATACCATCCAAACTCACCACCTTGCCAGCTTTCATCTTGCCCAAAGCTTTCACTTCTTCTTCTCTGTTTACCAAACTATTATCCCTTACCCTTTCACTTTGCATACTTCCTCGACCAAAATTCCCTATATCTGCTACTCGATCATCAAACACATTCAACAAACCTTTAGAATGCTCACTCCCTCTCCTTGTCACTTCACCAGTATTTGTTATTACCTCCCCATTATCCCCCTTCACCGATGTTCCCATTTGCTCTCTTGTCTTACGTACTTTATTCACCTCCTTCCAAAATGGTTTATTCTCCCTAAAATTTAAATATAATCTCTCACTCCATCACTTATTTGCCCTCTTTTTTACCTCTTGCACCTCTCCCTTGACCTCCTACCGCTTTCTTTTATACATCTCCCAATCATTTGAACTATTTCACTGCAAAAATCGTTCCTCTTTCACTACCAGTCTTACTTCTTCATCCCACCACTCACTACCCATTCTAATCTACCTACCTCCCACGTTTCTCATGCCAAATACATCTTTTGCATAAGCCATTACTTCTTCCCTAAATGCACCACATTGCTCCCCATTACCCTTACATCACACGATGTCACTTTTTGCCATTCTGCTCTCGATCTTTCCTGGTACTTCCTCACACAAGTCTTCTTCCCAAGCTCACTTACTCCCACCACTCTGTTCACCCCAGCTTTCTCTCTTCTTTTCTGAAAATCTCTACAAATCTTCACCTTCGCCTCTACAAGGCAATGATCAGACATCTCTGTAGATGCCCATCTCAGCACATTAACTTCCAAAAGTCTCTCTTTAACTCGCCTATCAATTAGCATGTAATCCAGTAACGTTCTCTGCCCATTTTCCAACTCACATTCGTATATTTATGTATATCTCGCTTTTTAAACCAGGAATTCCCAATCACTAACCCTTTTTCATCTCATATATCTACAAGCTCTTTACCAATTCATTTTCAACGCTGAATACCGCATCTACACCAATTACAACCTCAACTTCCACATTACTCACCTTTGCAATCAAATAACCCATCACTATAATCTGGTGTCGTGTATCAAAGCTGCTAACACACTCATTCAGTTGCTCCCAAAACACGTGCCTCTCATGATCTTCCTTCTCATGAACAGGTGCATAGGCACCAATAAACACCCATCTCTCTCCATCCACATTCTGTTTTACCCATATCACTCTAGAGTTTACTTTCTTACACCCTATCACATACTCCCACAACTCATGCTCCAGGAGTAGTGTTACTCCTGCCTCTATTCTTGTCTTCTCACGAACCCCTGACTTAACTACCAAGACATTTCCAAACCACTTTTACCCTTTACCCTTGAGCTTCGATTCATTCAGATCCAAAACATCCAGGTTTGTTTCCTCAAACATAATACATATCTCTACTTTTCATCTTCGTTACATCCACACACACTTAGACACCCCAATCAGAGCCTTCAAGGACGATGAGCACTCCCGCCTTGACTCCTTATTCTATTTCATCCTTTAGAAAGTTAAATTCAAGGGGATTACGCGGCAAGTGTTCTTTCTCCCCCATCCCCAGAGACAATAATAAACAATCATAAAAATGATATTGATGATAATAATAATAGTGATAATAATGATAGTAAAAGAAATATTATATAAGTACATATATATTTATATATATACATATATATATATATATATATATATATATATATATATATATATATATATATATATATATATATATATATATATATATATATATATATATATATATATATATATATATATATATGTATATATATATATATATATATATATATATATATATATATATATATATATATATATATTCTTTTCTTTCTTTCAAACTATTCGCCATTTCCCACATTAGTGAGGTAGCGTTAAGAACAGAGGACTGAGTCTTTGAGGGACTACCCTTACCTGGCCCAATTCTCTGTTCCTTCTTTTGGAAAATTAAAAAAAAAACGAGATGGGAGGATTTCCAGCCCTCCGCTCCCTCCCCTTTTAGTCGCCTTCTACGACACGCAGGGAATACGTGGGAAGTATTCTTGCTCCCCTATCCCCAGGGATAATCTATATATATATATATATATATATATATATATATATATATATATATATATATATATATATATATATACATATATATATATATATATATATATATATATATATATATATATATATATATATATATATATATATATATATATATATATATATATATATATATATATATATATATATATATATATATATATATATATATATATATATATATATATATATATATATATATATATATATATATATATTCATATTTATATATTTATTATACTTTGTCGCTGTCTCCCGCGTTTGCGAGGTAGCGCAAGGAAACAGACGAAAGAAATGGCCCCCCCCCCATACACATGTATATACATACGTCCACACACGTAAATATATATACCTACACAGCTTTCCATGGTTTACCCCAGACGCTTCACATGCCTTGATTCAATCCACTGACAGCACGTCAACCCCGGTATACCACATCCCTCCAATTCACTCTATTCCTTGCCCTCCTTTCACCCTCCTGCATGTTCAGGCCCGGATCACACAAAATCTTTTTCACTCCATCTTTCCACCTCCAATTTGGTCTCCCTCTTCTCCTCGTTCCCTCCACCTCCGACACATATATCCTCTTGGTCAATCTTTCCTTTCTCATTCTCTCCATGTGCCCAAACCACTTCAAAACACCCTCTTCTACTCTCTCAACCACGCTCATTTTATTTCCACACATCTCTCTTACCCTTACGTTACTCACTCGATCAAACCACCTCACACCACACATTGTCCTCAAACATCTCATTTCCAGGACATCCATCCTCCTGCGCACAACTCTATCCATAGCCCACGCCTCGCAACCATACAACATTGTTGGAACCACTATTCCTTCAAACATACCCATTTTTGCTTTCCGAGATAATGTTCTCGACTTCCACACATTCTTCAAGGCCCCCAGAATTTTCGCCCCCTCCCCCACCCTATGATCCACTTCCGCTTCCATGGTTCCATCCGCTGCCAGATCCACTCCCAGATATCTAAAAACACTTCACTTCCTCCAGTTTTTCTCCATTCAAACTCACCTCCCAATTTACTTGACCCTCAACCCTACTGTACCTAATAACCTTGCTCTTATTCACATTTACTCTTAACTTTCTTCTTCCACACACTTTACCAAACTCAGTCACCAGCTTCTGCAGTTTCTCACACGAATCAGCCACCAGCGCTGTATCATCAGCGAACAACAACTGACTCACTTCCCAAGCTCTCTCATCCCCAACAGACTTCATACTTGCCCCTCTTTCCAAAACTCTTGCATTTACCTCCCTAACAACCCCATCCATAAACAAATTAAACAACCATGGAGACATCACACACCCCTGCCGCAAACCTACATTTACTGAGAACCAATCACTTTCCTCTCTTCCTACACGTACACATGCCTTACATCCTCAATAAAAACTTTTCACTGCTTCTAACAACTTTCCTCCCACTCCATATATATATATATATATATATATATATATATATATATATATATATATATATATATATATATATATATATATATATATATATATATATATATATATATATATATATATATATATATATATTTATAAATATATATATATATATATATATATATATATATATATATATATATATATATATATATATATATATATATATATATATATATATATATATATATATATATATATATATATATATATATATATATATATATATATATATATATATATATATATATATATATATATATATATATATATATATATATATATATATATATATATATATATATATATATATATATATATATATATATATATATATATATATATATATATATATATATATATATATATATACACATTTATATACATGCACATTTATATACATACACGTTTATATACACATTTATATACATACACGTCCTCACACGCAAATATACATACCTATACATCTCAACGTATACATATATATATATATATATATACACACAGAGATATACATATATACACATGTAAATAATTCATACTATCTTCCTTTATTCATTCCCATCGCCACCTCACCACACATGTAATAACAACCCCATCCCCCCTCATGTGTGCGAGATATCGCTAGGAAAAGACAACAAAGGCCCCATTAGTTTACACTCAGTCTCTAGCTGTCATGTAATAATGCACCGAAAACACAGCTCCCTCTCCACATCCAGGCCCCAAACAACTTTCCATGGTCTACCCCAGACGCTTCACATGCTCTGGTTCAATCCATTGACAGAACGTCGGCCCCAGTATACCACATCGTTCCAATTCACTCTATTCCTTGCACGACTTTCACCCTCCTGCATGTTCAGGCCCCGATCACTCAAAATCTTTTTCACTCCATCTTTCCACCTCCAATTTGGTCTCCCACTTTTCCTCGTTCCCTCCACCTCTGACACATATATCCTCTTGGTCAATCTTTCCTTACTCATTCTCTCCATAGGACCAAACCATTTCAAAACGCCCTCTTCCGCTCTCTCAACCACACTCTTTTCATTACCAAATATTTCTCTTACCATATTATTACTTACTCGATCAAACCACCTCACACCACATATTGTCCTCAAACATCTCATTTCCAGCACATCCACCCTCCTCCGCACAGACTCTATCCATAGCCCACGCCTCGCAACCATACAAAATTGTTGGAACCACTATTCCTTCAAACATACCCATTTTTGCTTTCCGAGATAATGTTCTCGACTTCCACACACTCTTCAACGCTCCCAAAATTTTCGCTCCCTCCCACACCCTATGATTCACTTCCGCTTTCATGGTTCCATCCGCTGCCACTCCCAGATATCTAAAACACTTCCCTTCCTCCAGTTTTTCTCAGTTCAAACTTACCTCCCAATTGACTTGACCCTCAACCCTACTGTACCTAATAACCTTGCTCTTATTCACATTTACTCTCAGCTTTCTTCTTTCACACACTTTACCAAACTCAGTCACCAGCTTCTGCAGTTTCTCATATGAATCAGCCACCAGCGCTGTATCATCAGCGAACAACAACTTACTCACTTCCCAAGCTCTCTCATCCACAACAGACTGCATAATTGCCCTCTTTCCAAAAATCTTGCATTCATCTCCCTAAGAACCCCATCCATAACCTAATTAAACAACCATGGAGACATCACACACCCCTGCCGCAAAACTACATTCACTGAGAACCAATCACTTTCCCCTCTTCCTACACGTACACATGCCTTACATCCTCGATAAAAACTTTTCACTGCTTCTAACAACTTGCCTCCCACACCATATATTCTTAATACCTTCCACAGAGCATCTCTATCAACTCTGTCATATGCCTTCTCCAGATCCATAAATGCTACATACAAATCCATTTCCTTTTCTAAGTATTTCTCACTCACATTCTTCAAAACAAACACCTGATCCACACATCCTCTACCACTTCGGAAACCACACTGCTCTTCGCCAATCTGATGCTCTGTACATGCCTTCACCCTCTCAATCAATACCCTCCCATATAATTTACCAGGAATACTCAACAAACTTATACCTCTGTAATTTGAGCACTCACCTTTGTCGCCTTTGCCTTTGCACAATGGCACTATGCAAGCATTCCGCCAATCCTCAGGCACCTCACCATGAATCATACATACATCAAATAACCTTACCAACCAGTCAACAATACAGTCACCCGGTTTTTTAATAAATTCCACTGCAATACATCCAACCCGCTACCTTGCCGGCTTTTTTCTTCCGCAAAGCTTTTGTTACCTCTTCTCTGTTTACCAAATCATTTTCCCTAACCCTCTCACTTTGCACACCACCTCAACCAAAGCACCCTATATCTGCCACTCTATCATCAAACACATTCAAGAAACCTTCAAAATACTCACTCCATCTCCTTCTCACATCACCACTACTTGTTATCACCTCCCCATTAGCACTTGTTCCCTTGTCTTACGCACTTTATTTACCTCCTTCCAGAACATCTTTTTATTCTCCCTAAAATTTCATGATACCCTCTCACCCCAACTCTCATTGGCCCCCTTTTTCACCTCTTGCATTATTCTCTTGACCTCTTGCCTCTTTCTTTTATACATCTTCCACACAATTCCAGTATTTCTCGCCAAAAATCATCCAAATACCTCTCTCTTGTCTTTCACTAGTAATCTTACTCCTTCATTCCACCACTCACTACCCTTTCTAATCTGCCCACCTCCCACTCTTTTCATGCCACAAGCATCTTTTGCGCAACCCATCACTACTTCCATAAATACATCCCATTCCTCCCCTACTCCCCTTACCTCCCTTGTTCTCACCCTTTTCCATTCTGTAATCAGTCTCTCATGGTACGTCCTCACACAAGTCTCCTTTTCAAGCTCACTAAGTTTCACCACTCTCTTCACCCAACATTCTCCTTTCTTTTCTGAAAAACTCTACAAATCTTCACCTTCGCCTGCACAAGATAATGATCAGACATCCCTCGAGTTGCACCTCTCAGCACATTATCATCCAAAGTCTTTCTTTCGCGCGCCTATCAATTAACACGTAATCCAATAACGCTCTGGCCATCTCTCCTAGTTACTTACGTATATTTATGTATATCTCTCTTTCTAAACCATGTATTCCCAATCACCAGCCATTTTTCAGCACATAAATCTACAAGCTCTTCACCATTTCCATTTGCAACACTGAACACCCCATGTATACCAATTATTCCCTCAAGTGCCACATTAATCACCTTTGCATTCAAATCACCCATCACTATAACCCGGTCTTGTGCATCAAAACTACAAACACACTCACTCTGCTGCTCCCAAAACACTTGCCTCTCATGATCTTTCTTCTGATGTCCAGATGCATATGCACCAATAATCACCCATCTCTCTCCTTTTCTTCATCTTAGCTACATCTACATATTTTTTCTTTTTTTTTTTTTGCTTTGTCGCCGTCTCCCGCGTTTGCGAGGTAGCGCAAGGAAACAGACGAAAGAAATGGCCCAACCCACCCCCATACACATGTATATACATACGTCCACACACGCAAATATACATAATTACACAGCTTTCCATGGTTTACCCCAGCCGCTTCACATGCCCTGAGTCAATCCACTGACAGCACGTCAACCTCGGTATACCACATCGATCCAATTCACTCTATTCCTTGCCCTCCTTTCACCCTCCTGCATGTTCAGGCCCCGATCACAAAAAAATCTTTTTCACTCCATCTTTCCATCTCCAATTTGGTCTCCCACTTCTCCTCGTTCCCTCCACCTCCGACACATATAGCCTCTTGGTCAATCTTTCCACACAAATTCTCTCCATGTGCCCAAACCATTTCAAAACACCCTTTTCTGCTTTCTCAACCACGCTCTTTTCATTTCCACACATCTCTCTTACCCTTACGTTACTTACTCGATCAAAAAACCTCACGCCACACATTGTCCTCAAACATCTCATTTCCAGCACATCCATCCTCCTGCTCACAACTCTATCCATAGCCCACGCCTCGCAACCATACAACATTGTTGGAACCACTATTCCTTCAAATATAACCATTTTTGCTTTCCGAGATAATGTTCTCGACTTCCACACATTCTTCAAGGCTCCACGGATTTTCACCCCCTCCTCCACCCTATGATACACTTCCGCTTCCATGGTTCCATCCGCTGCAAGATCCATTCCCAGATATCTAAAACACTTTACTTCCTCCAGTTTTTCTCCATTCAAACTTACCTCCCAATTGACTTGACCCTCAACCCTACTGTACCTAATAACCTTGCTCTTATTCACATTTACTCTTAACTTTCTTCTTTCTCTCACTTTACCAAACTCAGTCACCAGCTTCTGCAGTTTCTCACATGAATCAGCCACCAGCGCTGTATAATCAGCGAACAACAACTTACTCACTTCCCAAGCCCTCTCATCCCCAACAAACTTCATACTTTCCCCTCTTTCCAAAACTCTTGCATTTACCTCCCTAACAACCCCATCCATAATCAAATCAAACAACCATGGAGACATCACATACCCCTGCCGGAAACCTACATTCACTACATATATATATATATATATATATATATATATATATATATATACATATATATATATATATATATATATATATATATATATATATATATATATATATATATATATATTCTTTTTCTTTTTCTTTTCTTTCAAACTATTCGCCATTTCCCGCATTAGCAAGGTAGCGTTAAGAACAGAGGACTGGGCCTCTGAGGGAATATCCTCACCTGGCCCCCTTCTCTGTTCCTTCTTTTGGAAAATTAAAAAAAAAAAAAAAAAAAAAAGAGAGGGGAGGATTTCCAGCCCCCCGCTCCCTCCCCTTTTAGTCACCTTCTACGACACGCAGGGAATACGTGGGAAGTATTCTTTCTCCCCTATCCCCAGGGATTAAATATATATATATATATATATATATATATATATATATATATATATATATATATATATATATATATATATATATATATATATATATATATATATATATATATATATATATAAGAGTGAGTGCTGAAATTACAGAGGTATAAGTTTGTTGAGTATTCCTGTTAAATTATATGGGAGGGTATTGATTGAGAGGGTGAAGGCATGTACAGAGCATCAGATTGGGGAAGAGAAGTGTGGTTTCAGAAGTGGTAGAGGATATGTGGATCAGGTGTTTCCTTTGAAGAATGTATGTGAGAAATACTTAGAAAAGCAAATGGATTTGTATGTAGCATTTATGGATCTGGAGAAGGCATATGATAGAGTTGATAGAGATGCTCTGTGGAAGGTATTAAGAATATATGGTGTGGGAGGCAAGTTGTTAGAAGCACTGAAAAGTTTTTATCGAGGATGTAAGGCATGTGTACGTGTAGGAAGAGAGGAAAGTGATTGGTTCTCAGTGAATGTAGGTTTGCGGCCTTGGTGCGTGATGTCTCCATGGTTGTTTAATTTGTTTATGGATGGGGTTGTTAGGGAGGTGAATGCAAGAGTTTTGGAAAGAGGAGCAAGTATGAAGTCTGTTGGGGATGAGAGAGCTTGGGAATTGAGTCAGTTGTTGTTCGCTGATGATACAGCGCTGGTGGCTGATTCATGTGAGAAACTGCAGAAGCTGGTGACTGAGTTTGGTAAAGTGTGTGAAAGAAGAAAGTTAAGAATAAATGTGAATAAGAGCAAGGTTATTAGGTACAGTAGGGTTGAGGGTCAAGTCAATTGGGAAGTGAGTTTGAATGGAGAAAAACTGGAGGAAGTGAAGTGTTTTAGATATCTGGGAGTGGATCTGGCAGCGGATGGAACCATGGAAGCGGAAGTGGATCATAGGGTGGGGGAGGGGGCGAAAATTCTGGGAGCCTTGAAGAATGTGTGGAAGTCGAGAACATTATCTTGGAAAGCAAAAATGGGTATGTTTGAAGGAATAGTGGTTCCAACAATGTTGTATGGTTGCGAGGCGTGGACTATGGATAGAGTTGTGCGCAGGAGGATGGATGTGCTGGAAATGAGATGTTTGAGGACAATGTGTGGTGTGAGGTGGTTTGATCGAGTAAGTAACGTAAGGGTAAGAGAGATGCGTGGAAATAAAAAGAGCGTGGTTGAGAGAGCAGAAGAGGGTGTTTTGAAATGGTTTGGGCACATGGAGAGAATGAGTGAGGAAAGATTGACCAAGAGGATATATGTATCGGAGGTGGAGGGAACGAGGAGAAGAGGGAGACCAAATTGGAGGTGGAAAGATGAGGTGAAAAAGATTTTTTGTGATCGGGGCCTGAACATGCAGGAGGGTGAAAGGAGGGCAAGGAATAGAGTGAATTGGAGCGATGTGGTATACCGGGGTTGACGTGCTGTCAGTGGATTGAATCAAGGCATGTGAAGCGTCTGGGGTAAACCATGGAAAGCTGTGTAATTATGTGTATTTGCTTGTGTGGACGTATGTATATACATGTGTATGGGGGTGGGTTGGGCCATTTCTTTCGTCTGTCTCCTTGCGCTACCTCGCAAACGCGGGAGACAGCGACAAAGCAAAAAAAAAAAATATATATATATATATGTATATATATATATATATATATATATATATATATATATATATATATATATATATATATATATATATATATATATATATATATATATATATATATATCATTTTTATCGAGGATGTAAGGCATGTGTACGTGTAGGAAGAGAGGAAAGTGATTGGTTCTCAGTGAATGTAGGTTTGCGGCAGGGGTGTGTGATGTCTCCATGGTTGTTTAATTTGTTTATGGATGGGGTTGTTAGGGAGGTAAATGCAAGAGTCCTGGAAAGAGGGGCAAGTATGAAGTCTGTTGGGGATGAGAGAGCTTGGGAAGGGAGTCAGTTGTTGTTCGCTGATGATACAGCGCTGGTGGCTTATTCATGTGAGAAACTGCAGAAGCTGGTGACTGAGTTTGGTAAAGTGTGTGGAAGAAGAAAGTTAAGAGTAAATGTGAATAAGAGCAAGGTTATTAGGTACAGTAGGGTTGAGGGTCAAGTCAATTGGGAGGTGAGTTTGAATGGAGAAAAACTGGAGGAAGTGAAGTGTTTTAGATATCTGGGAGTGGATCTGTCAGCGGATGGAACCATGGAAGCGGAAGTGGATCATAGGGTGGGGGAGGGGGCGAAAATTTTGGGAGCCTTGAAAAATGTGTGGAAGTCGAGAACATTATCTCGGAAAGCAAAAATGGGTATGTTTGAAGGAATAGTGGTTCCAACAATGTTTTATGGTTGCGAGGCGTGGGCTATGGATAGAGTTGTGCGCAGGAGGATGGACGTGCTGGAAATGAGATGTTTGAGGAAAATGTGTGGTGTGAGGTGAATTGATCGAGTAAGTAACGTAAGGGTAAGAGAGATGTGTGGAAATAAAAAGAGCGTGGTTGAGAGAGCAGAAGAGGGTGTTTTGAAATTGTTTGGGCACATGGAGAGAATGAGTGAGGAAAGATTGACCAAGAGGATATATGTGTCGGAGGTGGAGGGAACGAGGAGAAGAGGGAGACCAAATTGGAGGTGGAAAGATGGAGTGAAAAAGATTTTGTGTGATCGGGGCCTGAACATGCAGGAGGGTGAAAGGAGGGCAAGGAATAGAGTGAATTGGAGCGATGTGGTATACAGGGGTTGACGTGCTGTCAGTGGATTGAGTCGGGGCATGTGAAGCGTCTGGGGTAAACCATGGAAAGCTGTGTAGGTATGTATATTTGCGTGTGTGGACGTATGTATGTACATGTGTATGGGGGGGGGGGGTTGGGCCATTTCTTTCGTCTGTTTCCTTGCGCTACCTCGCAAACGCGGGAGACAGCGACAAAGTATAAAAAAAAAAAAAAAAAATATATATATATATATATATATATATATATATATATATATATATATATATATATATATATATATATATATATATATATATATGAAGAAGTAAGATTATTAGTGAAAGAGAAGAGAGAAGCATTTGGACGATTTTTGAAGGGAAACAATGCAAATGAGTGGGAGATGTATAAAAGAAAGAGACAGGATTTCAAGAGAAAAGTGGAAGAGGTGAAAAAGAGGGCAAATGAGAGTTGGGGTGTCAGAGTAGCGTTAAATTTTACGGAGAATAAAAAGACGATCTGGAAGGAGGTAAATATAGTGCGTAAGACAAGGGAGCAAATGGGAACTTCAGTGAAGGGGGCTAATGGTGAGGTGATAAGAAGTAGTGGTGATATAAAAAGAAGATGGAGTGAGTATTTTGAAGGTTTGTTGAATGTGTTTGATGATAGAGTGGCAGATATAGGGTGTTTTGGTCGAGTTGGTGTGCAAAGAGAGAGGGATAGGGAAAATGATTTGGTAAACAGAGACGAGGTAGTAAAAGCTTTGCGGATGATGAAAGCCGGAAAGGTAGCAGGTTTGGATGATATTGCCGTGGAATTTATTAAAAAAGGGGGTGACTGTATTGTTGGCTGGTTGGTAAGGTTATTTAATTTATATATGACTCACGGTGAGGTGCATGAGGATTGGCGGAATGCGTGCATAGTGCCATTGTACAAAGGCAAAGGGGATAAGAGTTAGTGCTCAAATTACAGAGGTATAAGTTTGTTGAGTATTCCTGGTAAATTATATGGGAAGTTATTGATTGAGAGGGTGAAGGTATGTACAGAGTATCAGAGGGGGGAAGAGCAGTGTGGTTTAAGAAGAGGTAGAGGATGTGAGGATCAAAGGTTTGCTTTGAAGAATGTATGTGAGAAATACTTAGAAAAACAAATGGATTTGTATGTAGCATTTATGGATCTGGAGAAGGTATATATGTTCTGTTCGGAAACAACCGATAGACCCCGTTGCTCACCATTGTGAGACGAAGGGTATTCGAGTACTTTTTATTTCGAATAGTTGTTTCCTATCATACAGTCCCTTAGCCTAGCGTTTAGCATGCCGGCCTCTTGCACAAGGGGTCCCAGGTTCGATCCTGGCTGTTGGAGGTCTGTATGTTCTATGAAGGTGCGCGTTCATATACACTTTATTCGTATTCATATAACTCCGCGTTGTACAGTTAGGTTCGGTAAAACGCTATCAGCTGGCTATGTGTTCTGTTCGGAAACAGCCGATAGACCCCGTTGCTCACCATTGTGAGACGAAGGGTATTCGAGTACTTAGTATTTCGAATAGTTGTTTCCTATCATACAGTCCCTTACTTAGCCTAGCGGTTAGCATGCCTGCCTCTTGCACAAGGGGTCCCAGGTTCGATATTGGCTGTTGGAGGTCTGTATGTTCTATGAAGGTGCGCGTTCATATACACTTTATTCATATATATATATATATATATATATATATATATATATATATATATATATATATATATATATATATATATCCCTGGGGATAGTGGAGAAACAATACTTCCCACGTATTCCTCGCGTGACGTAGAAGGCGACTAAAGGTAACGGGAGCGGGTGGCCAGAACACTCCGCTCCTTGTATTTTAACTTTCTAAAAGGGGAAGCAGATGAAGGAGTCACGCAGGGAGTGCTCATCCTCTTCGAAGGCTCAGATTGGGGTGTCTAAATGTGTGTGGATGTAACCAAGATGTGAAAAAAGGAGAGATAGGTAGTATGTTTGAGGAAAGGAATCTGGATGTTTTGGATGTGAGTGAAACGAAGCTCAAGGGTAAAGAGGAAGAGTGGTTTGGGAATGTCTCGGGAGTAAAGTCAGGGGTTAGTGAGAGGACAGGAGCAAGGGAAGGAGTAGCACTGAACCTGAAACAAGAATTGTGGGAGTATGTGATAGAGTGTAAGAAAGTAAATTCTATATTGACATGGGTTAAACTGAAAGTTGATGAAGAGAGATGGATGATTATTGGTGCATATGCACCTGGACATGAGAAGAAAGATAATGAGCGGCAATTGTTTTGGGAGCAGCTGAATGAGTGTGTTAGTGATTTTGATGCACAAGACCGGGTTATGGTGATGGGTGATTTGAAAGGAAAGGTGAGTAATGTGGCAGTTAAGGGAATAATTGGTATACATGGGGTGTTCAGTGTTGTAAATGGAAATTGTGAAGAGCTTGTAGATTTATGTGCTGAAAAAGGACTGATGATTGGGAATACCTGGTTTATCAAGCGAGATATACATAAGTATACTTATGTAAGTAGGAGAGATGGCCAGAGAGCGTTATTGGATTAAGTGTTAATTGATAGTCGTGCGAAAGAGAGTTTTTTGGATGTTAATGTTCTGACAGGTGCAACCGGAGGGATGTCTGATCATTATCTTGTGGAGGCGAATGTGAAGATTTGTATAGGTTTTCAGAGAAGAGAGAATGTTGGGGTGAAGAGAGAGATGAGATTTAGTGAGCTTAGGAAGGAGACTTGTGTGAGGAAGTACCAGGTGAGACCGAGTACAGAATGGAAAAAGGTGAGAACAAAGGAGGTAAGAGGAGTAGGGGAGGAATGTGATGTATTAAGGGAAGCAGTGATAGCTTGCGCTAAACATGCTTGTGGCATGAGAAGCGTGGGAGGTGGGTTGATTAGAAAGGGTAGTGAGTGGTGGGATGAAGAAGTAAGGTTATTAGTGAAAGAGAAGATAAAGGCATTTGGACTATTTTTGCAGGGAAACAATGCAAATGAGTGGGAGATGTATAAAAGAAAGAGGCAAGAGGTCAAGAGAAAGGTGCAAGAAGTGAAAAAGAGGGCAAATGAGAGTTGGGGTGAGAGAGTATCATTAAATTATAGGGAGAAAAAAAAGATGTTTAGAAGGAGTTAAATAAAGTGCGTAAGACAAGGGAGCAAATGGGAACTTCAGTGAAGGGGGCTAATGGGGACGTGATAACAAGTAGTGGTGATGTGAGAAGGAGATGGAGCGAGTATTTTGAAGGTTTGTTGAATGTGTTTGATGATAGAGTGGGAAATATATGGTGTCTTGGTCGAGGTGGTGTGCAAAGTGAGAGGGTTAGGAAAAATGAATTTGTAAACAGAGAAGAGGTAGTAAAAGCTTTTCGGAAGATGAAAGCCGGAGAGGCAGCAGGTTTGGATGGTATTGCAGTGGAATTTATTGAAAAAAGGGGAGACTGTATTGTTAACTGGTTGGTAATGTTATTCAGTGTCTGTATGATTCATGGTGAGGTGCCTGAGGATTGGCGGAAGGCTTGCATAGTGCCATTGTACAAAGGCAAGGAGGATAAGAGTGAGTGCTCAAATTACAGAGGCATAAGTTTCTTGAGTATTCATGGTAAACTATATGGGAGGGTATTGAATGAGAGGGTGAAGGCATGTGCACAGAATCAGATTGTGGAAGAGCAGTGTGGTTTCAGAAGTGGTAGAGGATGTGTGGGTCATGTGTTTGCTTTGAAGAATGTATGTGAGACATACTTACAAATGGAAATGGATTTGTTTGTAGCACTTATGGATCTGGAGAAGGCATATGATAGAGTTGATAGAGGTGCTCTAGCGGAAGGTATTAAGAATATATGGTGTGAGAGGCAAGTTGTTAGAAGCACTGAAAAGTTTTTATCGAGGATGTAAGGTATGTGTACATGAGGGGGGAGGGGGATGGTATTCCATGTGTGGCGAGGTGGCGATGGGAATGAATAAAGGCAGACAGTGTGAATTGTGTGCATGGTTATATATGTATGTGTCTGTGTGTGTATATATATGTGTACATTGAGTTGTATAGGTATGTATATTTCCGTGTGTGTACGTGTATGTATATACATGTGTATGGAGGTGGGTTGGGCCATTTCTTTCGTCTGTTTTCTTTGCGCTACCTCGCAAACGCGGGAGACAGCGACAAAGCAAAAAAAAAAAAAAAAAAAAAAAAATATATATATATATATATATATATATATATATATATATATATATATATATATATATATATATATATATATATATATATATATATATATATATATATATATATATATATATATATATATATATATATATATATATATATATATATATATATATATATATATATATATATATATATATATATATATATATATATATATATATATATATATATATATATATATATATATATATATTCATTCTCCCCTGGGGATAGGAGAGAAGGAATACTTCCCACGCATTCCTCACGTGTCGTAGAAGGCGACTAAAGGAGACGGGAGCGGGGGGCTAGAAACCCTCCCCCCCTTGTACTTTAACTTTCAAAAAGGGGAATCAGAAGAAGGAGTCATGCGGGGAGTGCTCATCCTCCTTGAACGCTAAAATTTGGGTGTCTAAAAGTGTGTGGAAGTAACCAAGATGAGAAAAAAGGAGAGATATGTACTATGTTTGAGGAAATGAACCACGATGTTTTGGCTCTGAGCGAAACGAAGCTCAAGGGTAAAGGGGGAGAGTGGTTTGGGAATGTCTTTGAAATAAAGTCAGGGGTTATTGAGAGGACAAGAGTAAGGGAAGGAGTAGCTCTACTCCTAAAACAGAAGTGGTGAGAGATGTGATAGAGTGTAAAAAAGTAAACTCTAGATTGGTATGGGTAAAACTGAAAGTAGATGGAGAGAGATGGGTGATTATTAGTGCATATGCACCTGGACATGAGAAGAAAGTTCATGAGAGGCAAGTGTTTTGGGAGCATCTGAATCAGTGTGTTAACAGTTTTGATGCACGAGACCAGGTTATAGTGATAGGTGATTTGAATTCAAGGGTGAGTAATGTGGCAGTTGAGGGAATAATTGGTATACATGTGGTGTTCGGTGTTGTAAATGGAAATGGTGAAGAGCTTGTAAATTTATATGCTGAAAAAGGATTAGTGACTGGGAATACCTGGTTTAAAAAGAGAGATATACATAAGTATACGTATGTAAGTGGCCAGAGAGCGTTATTGGATTACGTGTTATTTGATAGGCGCGCGAAAGAGAGACTTTTGGATGTTAATGTGCTGAGAGGTGCAACTGGAGGGATGTCTCATCATTATCTTGTGGAGGCGTAGGTGAAAATTTGTACAAGGGTTTAGAAAAAAAGAGAGAATGATGGGGTGAAGAGAGTGGTGAGAGTAAGTGAACTTGGGAAATAGACTTGTGTGAGAAAGTACCAGGAGAGACTGAGTGGAGAAAGGAAAAAGTTGAGAACAAAGGAGGTAAGGGGAGTAGGGGAGGAATGGGATGTAGTAAGATTATTAGTGAAAGAGAATAGAGAGGCATTTGGACGATTTTTGCCGGGAAATAATGAAACTTAGTGGGAGAAATATAAAAGAAAGAGGCAGGAGGTCAAGAGAAAGGTGCAAGAGGTGAAAAAGAGGGCAAATGAGAGTTGGGTGAGAGAGTATCATTGAATTTTAGGGAGAATAAAAAGATTTTTTGGAAGGAGTTAAATAAAGTGCGTAAGACAAGGGAATAAATGGGAACTTCAGTAAATGAGGCTAATGGGGAGGTGATAACAAGTAGTGATGATGTGAGAAGAAGATGAATTGAGTATTTTGAAGGTTTGTTGAATGTGTTTGATGATAGAGTGTTAGATATAGGCTGTTTTAGTCGATGTGGTGTGCAAAGTGATAGGGTTAGGGAAAATGATTTGGTAAACAGAGAAGAGGTAGTAAAAGCTTTGCGGAAGATGAAAGCTGGAAAGGCAGCGGGTTTGGATGGTATTGCATTGGAATTTATTAAAAAAGGTGATGACTGTATTGTTGACTGGTTGGTAAGGTTATTTAATGTATGTATAATTCATTGTGAGGTGCCTGAGGATTGGCGGAATGCTTGCATAGTGTCATTGTACAAAGGCAAATGGGACAAATGTGAGTGTTCACATTACAGAGGTATAAGTTTGTTGAGTATTCCTGGGAAATCATATTGGAGGGTATTGAGTGACAGGGTGAAGGCATACACAGAGCATCAGATTGGGGAAGAGCAGTGTGGCTTCAGAAGTGGTAGAGGATGTGTGGAGCAGGTGTTTGTTTTGAAGAATGTTTATGGGAAACACTTAGAAAAGCAAATGGATTTGTATGTAGCATTTATGGATCTGGAGAAGGCTTATGATAGAGTTGATAGAGATGCTTTGTGGAAAGTATTAAGATTATATGGTGTGGGAGGCAAGTTGTTAGAGGCAGTGAAAAGCTTTTATCGAGGATGTAAGGCATGTGTGCGTGTAGGAAGAGAAGAAAGTGATTGGTTCTCAGTGAATGTAGGTTTGCGGCAGGGGTGTGTGATGTCTCCATGGTTGTCTAATTTGCATATGGATGGGGTTGTTAGGGAGGTGAATGCAAGTGTTTTGGAATGGGGGGCAAGTATGCAGTCTGTTGTGGATGAGAGAGCTTGGGAAGTGAATCAGTTGTAGTTCGCTGATGATACAGCGCGGGTGGCTGATTCATGTGAGAAACTGCAGAAGCTGGTGACTGAGTTTGGTAAAGTGTGTGAAAGAAGAATGTTGAGAGTAAATATGAATAAGAGCACGGTTATTAGGTACAGTAGGGTTGATGGTCAAGTCATTTGGAAGGTAGGTTTGAATGAAGAAAAACTGGAGGAAGTGAAGTGTTTTTGATATCTGGGAGTGGATTTGGCAGCGGATGGAACCATGGAAGCGGAAGTGAGTCATAGGGTAGGGAGGGGGCGAAAATTCTGTGAGCGTTGAAGAATGTGTGGAAGTTGAGAACATTATCTCGGAAGGAAAAATGGGTATGTTTGATGGAATAGTGGTTCCAACAATGTCCTATGGTTGCGAGGCGTGGGCTATGGATAGAGTTGTGCGCAGGAGGTTGGATGTGCTGGAAATGAGATGTTTGAGGACAGTATGTGGTGTGAGGTGGTTTGATCGAGAAAGCAATAATAGGGTAAGAGAATTGTGCGGCAATAAAAAGATTGTGGTTGGGAGAGTAGAAGAGTGTGTTTTGAAATGATTTGGTCACATGGAGAGAATGAGTGAGGAGAGATTAACAACGAGGATACATGTGTCAGAGGTGGAGGGAACGAGGAAAAGTGGGAGACCAAATTGGAGGTGGAAGGATGGAGTGAGAAAGATTTTGAGTGATCGGGGCCTAAACATGCAGGAGGGTGAAAAGCGTACAAGGAATAGAGTGAATTGGAAGGATGTGGTATAACGGGGTCGACGTACTGTCAATGGATTGAACCAGGGCATGTGAAGCGTCTGGGGTAAACGATGGAAAGTTCTGTGGGGCCTGGATGTGGAGAGGGAGCTGTGGTTCGGTGCATTATTACTTGACAGCAAGTGACTGAGTGTGAACGAATCTGGCCTGTATTGTCTTTTCCTAGCGCTACCTCACACACATGAGTGGGGAGGGTTTTATTATTTCATGTGTGGTGGGGTGGCGATAGGAATTGATAAGGGCAGACAGTATGAAATATGCACATTTGTATATTTGTATATGTCTCTGTGTGTATATATATGTACACGTGAGATGTATAGTTATGTATATTTGCGTGGGTGGACGTGTATGTATATACATGTGTATGTGGGTGGGTTGGGCCATTCTTTCGTCTGTTTCCTTGAGCTACCTCGGTAATGCGGGAGACAGCGACAAAGCAAAATGAATAAAATAAATAAATATAAAATATATATGTCTTAGGAGGAAAGTCAGGGGTTAGTGAGATGAGAAGAGCTAGGGAAGGAGTCGGACTACTCCTGAAACAGGAGTTGTGGGAGCATGTTATAGAGCGTAAGAAAATAAACTCTAGATTGATGTGGGTAAAACTGAAAGTGGATGGAGAGAGATGGGTGGTTACTGGTGCTTATGCACCTGGGCCTGAGAAGAAAGTTTATGAGAGGCAAATGTTTTAGGAGCAGCTACTGTGAATGTGTAAGTAGTTTTGATGCACGATACCGGGTTGTAGTGATGGGTGATTTGAATGCAAAGGTGAGTAATATAATAGCTTAGGGAATAATTGGTGTACATGGGTTGTTCAGTGTTGTTGATGGAAATGGTGAAGAGCTTGTAGATTTATTTTTTGATAAAAGGCTGATGATTGGGAATACCTGGTTTGAAATGAGAGATATACATAAGTATATATATGTAAGTAGGAGAGATGGCCAGAGAGCGTTATTGCACTACGTGTTAATTGATAGGCGCTCGAAAGAGAGACTTTTGGATGTTAATGTGATGAGAGGTACAACTGGAGGGATGTCTGATCTTGTGGAGGCGAAGGTGAAGGTTTGTAGAGTATTTCAGAAAAGAAGAGAGAATGTTGGGGTGAAGAGAGTGGTGAGGGTAAGTGAGCTTTGGAAGGAGACTTGTTTGAGGAAGTACCGGGTGAGAATGAGTACAGAATGGAAAACGGTGAGAACAAAGGGCATAAGGGGAGTGGGGGAGGAATAGGATGTATTTAGGGAAACAGTGATGGCTTGCGCAAAAGATGCTTGTGGCATGAAAAGCGTGGAAGGTGGGCAGATTAGAAAGGGTAGTGAGTGGTGGGATGAAGAAGTATGATTGTTAGTTAAAGAGATGAGAGAGGCATTTGGACGATTTTTGCAGGGAATTAATGCAAATGTTTGCTAGATATATAAAAGAAAGAGGCAGGAAGTCAAGAGAAAGGTGCAAGAGGTGGAAAAGAGGGCAAATGAAATTTGGGGTGGGAGAATGTCATTAAATTTTAGGGAGAATAAAAAGATGTTTTGGAAGGAGGTAAATAAAGTGCATAAGACATGGGAATCAATGGGAACTTCATAGAAGCTGGCTATTGGGAAGGTGATTACATGAAGTGGTGATGTGAGAAGGAGATGGAGTGAGTATTTTGAAGGTTTGTTGAATGTGTTTGACGATAGAGTGGCAGATATAGGGTGTTTTTCTCGAGGTGATGTGCAAAGTGATAGAGTTAGGGAGAATGATTTGGTAAACAGACAAGTGGTAGTAAAAAATTTGCGGAAGCTGAAAGCCGGCAAGGCACCGGGTTCGGATGGTATTGGAGTGGAATTTTTTAAAAAAAGGTGTGACTATATTGTTGACTGGTTGGTAAGGTTATTTAATGTATGTATGACTCATGGTGAGGTGCGGTAGGATCGGCGGAATGCTTGCATAGTGCCATTGTACAAAGGCAAAGGGGATAAAAGTGAGTGCTCAAATCACAGAGGTATAAGTTTGCTGAGTATTTCTGGGTAATTATTTAAGATGGTATTAGTTGAGAGGGTTAAGGCATGTACAGAACATCAGACTGAGGAAGAGCAGTGTGGTTTCAGAAGTGGTAGAGGATGTGTGGATCAGGTGTTACCCTTGGAGAATGTATGTGACAAATATTTAGAAAAGCAAATGGATTTGTGTGTAGCTTTCATGGATCTGGAGAAGGTATATGATAGAGTTAATAGAGGTACTCTGTGGAAGGTTTCAAGAATATTTGGTGTTGGAGGCAAGTTGTTAGAAGCAGTAAAAAGGTTTTATCGAGGATGTATGGCATGTGTACGTGTAGGAAGAGAAGAAAGTGATTGGTACTCAGTGAATGTAGGTTTGCGGGAGGGATGTGTAATATCTTAATGGCTGTTTAATTTGTTTATGGATGGGGTTGTTAGGGAGGTGAATGCAAGAGTTTAGGAAAGAGGGGCAAGTATGCAGTCTGTTGTGGATGAGAGAGCTTGGGAAGTGAGTCAGTTGTTGTTTGCTTATGATACATCGCTGTTGGCTGATTCGTTTAAGAAACTGCAAAAGCTGGTGACTGAGTTTGGTAAGTGTGTGAAAGAAAAAAGCTGATAGTAAAT